>NC_036860.1:71509932-71531635 GCF_002910315.2 Salvelinus sp. IW2-2015
GCTATTAGTTCTTGCCTACTAACCTCTGCCCTACTAGCTCTGTCTACTAACTCTTGTCTATAGCTCTGCTCTACCGAACTGCTGGCCCTACTAGCTCTGCTCTACTAGCTCTGCCTACTAGCTTCTGCCTACTAGCTCTGCCTACATAGCTCTGTCTACTAACTCTGTCTACTAACTCTGCCCTACTAGCTCTGTCCTTATTAGCCTCTCGCCTTCTATTGGCTCTGGCCTACTAGCTCTGCCTAGGGTAGCTCTGAAGCTCCTACTAGCTCTGCCTACTAGCTGCCCTACTACCTCTGCCATATCAGCTCTATCTCATAGCCTAAGCCTTACTAGCTCGTGCCTACTAGCTCTCGCCTACTAGGCTCTACCCCCTACTAACTCTGCCTATTAGCTCTGGCCTACTAGCTCTGCCTACTAGCTCTGCCTACTAAGCTCTGCCCTACTAACTCGCCTGATTTAGCTCTGCCTACTAGCTCTGTTCTTACTAACTCTGAACAACTACGACTCTGCCGATAGCTCTGCCTACTGCTATGCCTACTAGCTCTGCCTACTAGCTCTGCCTTACTAGCTCTCTGCCTACTAGCTCGGCCTACTAGCTCTGCCTACTAGCTCTGTCTACTAGCTCTGTATATACTAACTCTGCCTATTAGCTCTGCCTACTAGCTCCACTGGACAAAAAACTCCAGAGGACATACACTTACATAATTCCAACCTGACAGCCAGTGCAACTTGATCATTTAATCATTGGTCCACTTGTTATCGTGGATCAATTCAAGTGTTGTTTGCTGCACCTTTGGCTTTTGGGTAGAGTAACCTTTACTGTGTGTGTTTCAATGAAACTGTAGATAGACCTCCACAAGTCTGGTTCATCCTTGGGAGCAATTTCCAAACGCCTGAAGTGCCACGTTCATCTGTACAAACAATAGTACGCAAGTATAAACACCATGGGACCACGCAGCCGTCATACCGCTCAGGAAGGAAGACGCGTTCTGTCTCCTAGGAGATGAACGTATTTGGTGTGAAAGTGCAAGTCAATCCCAGAACAACAGCAAAGGACCTTGTGAAGATGCTGGAGAAAGTACGGACAAAATGATATCTATAATCCACTGTAAAACGAGTCCTATATCGAGAAATAACCTGAAGGCGCTCAGCAAGAAAGAAGTCACTGTCCAAAACCGCCATCAAAAAGCCAGTCTACGGTTTGCAACTGCACATGGGGACAAAGTTCGTACTTTTGGAGAAATGTCCTCTGGTCTGATGAAACAAAATAGAACTGTTGCATAATGACCATCATTATGTTTGAGGAAAAAAAGGGGGAGGCTTGCAAGTCGAAGAAACATCCATCCCTAACAGGAAAACACTGGGGGGCAGCTCTGTTGTGGGGATGCTTTGCTGTAGGAGGGACTGGTGCACTTCACAAAATAGATGGCATCATGAGGTTGGAAAAATTATGTGATATATTTGAAGCAACATCTCAAGACATCAGTCAGGAAGTTAAAGCTTGGTCGCAAAATGGGTCTTCCAAATGGACAACGACCCCAAACAACTTCTAAAGTTGTGCGGAAAATGGCTAAAGGAAAACAATGTCAAGGTATTGGAGGATGGCCATCACAAAGCCCTGATTTCAATCGCTATAGAATGTGTGGGAGAGGACAGAGCTAGTAGGCAGAGCTAATAGGCAGAGCTAGTAGGCAGAGCTAATAGACAGAGCTAATAGGCAGAGGTAGTAGGCAGAGCTAGTAGGCAGAGCTAGTAGATAGAGCTAATAGACAGAGTTAGTAGACAGAGCTAGTAGACAGAGCTAATAGACAGAGTTAGTAGGCAGAGCTAATAGACAGAGCTAGTAGACAGGGCTAGTAGGCAGAGCTAATAGGCAGAGCTAGTAGGCAGAGCTAGTGGGCAGAGCTAGTAGGCAGAGTTAGTAGGCAGAACTAATAGGCAGAGCTAGTAGGCAGAGCTAGTAGGCAGAGTTAGTAGGCAGAGCTAATAGACAGAGTTAGTAGACAGAGCTAGTAGACGGAGCTAGTAGGCGGAGCTAATAGATAGAGCTAATAGGCAGAGGTAGTAGGCAGAGCTAGTAGATAGAGTTAATAGACAGAGTTAGTAGACATAGCTAGTAGGTAGAGCTAATAGACAGAGCTAGTAGACAGAGCTAATAGACAGAGCTAGTAGGCAGAGCTAGTAGGCAGAGCTAGTAGGCAGAGCTAGTAGGAAGAGCTAATAGACAGAGCTAATAGACAGAGTTAGTAGGCAGAGCTAGTAGGCAGAGTTAGTAGGCAGAGCTAATAGACAGAGTTAGCAGACAGAGCTAGTAGACAGAGCTAGCAAGCGGAGCTAATAGATAGAGCTAATAGGCAGAGGCAGTAGGCAGAGCTAGTAGGCAGAGCTAGTAGATAGAGTTAATAGACAGAGTTAGTAGACATAGCTAGTAGGCAGAGCTAATAGACAGAGCTAGTAGGCAGAGCTAGTAGGCAGACCTAGTAGATAGAGCTAATAGACAGAGCTAGTAGGCAGAGCTAGTAGGCAGACCTAGTAGATAGAGCTAATAGACAGAGTTAGTAGACAGAGCTAATAGACAGAGCTAGTAGGCAGAGCTAGTAGGCAGAGCTAGTAGACAGAGCTAGTAGGCAGAGCTAGTAGGCAGAGCTAGTAGATAGAGCTAGTAGATAGAGCTAGTAGACAGAGTTAGTAGACAGAGCTAGTAGGCAGAGCTAATAGGCAGAGCTAGTAGGCAGCGCTAGTAGGCAGAACTAATAGACAGAGCTAGTAGACAGGGCTAGTAGGCAGAGCTAATAGGCAGCGCTAGTAGGCAGAGCTAGTAGGCAGAGGTAGTAGGCAGAGGTAGTAGGCATAGCTAGTGGGCAGAGCTAGTGGGCAGAGCTAGTAGGCAGGACTGGGAAGAGTTAGTAGGCAGAGCTAATAGGTAGAGCTAGTAGGCAGAGCTAGTAGGCAGAGCTAATAGGCAGCGCTAGTAGGCAGAGCTAATAGGCAGAGGAAGTAGGCAGAGCTAGTGGGCAGAGTTAGTAGACAGGGCAGAGCTGGGCAGAGTTAGTAGGAAGGGCAGAGATGGGCAGAGTTAGTAGGTAGGTCTGGGCAGAGCTAGTGGGCAGAGCTAGTGGGCAGAGGTAGTAGGAAGAGCCAGTAGGCAGAGCCAGTAGGCAGAGTTAGTAGGCAGAGCTAATAGGCAAAGCTAGTAGGCAGAGCTAATAGACAGAGCTAGTAGGCAGAGCTAGTAGGCAGAGCTAGTAGGCAGAGCTAGTAGGCAGAGTTAGTAGGCAGAACTAATAGACAGAGTTAGTAGGCAGAGTTAGTAGGCAGAGCTAGTAGGCGGAGTTAGTAGGCAGAACTAATAGGCAGAGCTAGTAGGCAGAGCTAGTAGATATAGTTAATAGACAGAGTTAGTAGACATAGCTAGTAGGCAGAGCTAATAGGCAGAGCTAGTAGGCAGAGGTAGTAGGCAGAGGTAGTAGGCATAGCTAGTGGGCAGAGCTAGTAGGCAGGACTGGGCAGAGTTAGTAGGCAGAGCTAATAGGCAGAGTTAGTAGGAAGGGCAGAGATGGGCAGAGTTAGTAGGTAGGCTGGGCAGAGCTAGTGGGCAGAGCTAGTGGGCAGAGCTAGTGGGCAGAGCTAGTAGAAAGGGCTGGGCAGAGCTGGGCAGAGTTAGTAGGTAGGGCTGGGCAGAGCTAGTAGGTAGGGCTGGGCAGAGCTAGTAGGCAGTGGCTGGCAGATGCTAGTTAGCAGAGCTAGTGTGCAAAGTTGGCAGAGCTAGTAGGCTAGGTGCTGGGCAGAGCTAGTAGGCCAGAGCTAGTAGGCCAGAGGGGCTAGTGGGCAGAGTTGGCAGAGCTAGTAGGCAGGGCTGGCCAGAGTTAGTAGCGCAGGGCTAGTGGGCAGAGCTGTAGGCAGGGCTGGGCAGAGCTGGGCAGAGTTAGTAGGTAGGGCTGGGCAGAGTTAGTAAGCAGGGCTAGTGGGCAGAGCTAGTAGGCAGGGCTGGGCAGAGTTAGTAGGCAGGGCTGGGCAGAGCTGGGCAGAGTTAGTAGGTAGGGCTGGGCAGAGTTTAGTAGGTAGGGCTGGGCAGAGTTAGTAGGGCAGGGGCTGGGCAGAGTTATAGGCAGGCTGGGCAGAGCTAGTAGCAGGGCTGGGCAGAGCTGGGCAGAGTTAGTAGGTAGGGCTGGCAGAGTTAGTAGGTAGGGCTGGGCAGAGTTAGTAGGCAGGGCTGGGCAGGGCTGGGCAGAGTTAGTAGGCAGGCTGGGCGAGCTAGTAGGCAGGGCTGGGCAGAGTTAGTAGGCAGGGCTGGTGCAGAGTTAGTATGAAGGCTGGGCAGAGCTAGTAGGCAGGGCTGGGCAGAGCTAGTAGGCAGGGCTGGGCAGAGTTAGTAGGCAGGGCTGGGCAGGAGTTAGCTAGGCAGGGCTGGGCAGAGTTAGTAGGGATAGGGCTGGGCAGAGCTTAGTGGCAGGATCTGGGCAGAGTTTAGTAGGCAGGGCTGGGCAGAGGTAGTAGGCCAGGGCTGGCAGAGTTAGTAGGCAGGGCTTGGGCAAAGAGTTAGTAGGAAGCGGCTGGCGCGATTAGTAGAATGGGCTGGGCAGAGTTAGTAAGGAAGGGTGGGCAGACTTAGTAGGTAGGGTGGAGAGTGTGAAGGGCTGGGCAGAGTAGTATAAGGCTGTGGAGAGCCTAGAGGAAGGCTGGGCGAGCTAGTAGGCAGGACTGGGCAGAGTTAGTAGGCAAGGAGCTGGGCAGAGTTTAGTAAGTGCAGGGCTGGGCTAGAGTTTAGTGGGCAGGGCTGGCAGAGTTAGTAGGCAGGCTGGCTGGCAGAGTTACGTAGGCAGGACCTGGCAGAGTTAGTAGAAGGGTCTGGGCGAGGTTAGTAAGGAAGGGCGGGCAGAGTTAGTAGGAATGGGCTGGGGCAGAGTTAGTAGGAAGGGCTGGGCAGAGTTATAAGGAAGGGCTGGGCAGAGTTAGTAAGGAAGGGGCTGGGCAGAGTTGTAGGAAGGGCTGGGCAGAGTTAGTAGAAGGGCTGGGCAGAGTTAGTAGGAAGGGTGCGTGGGTTTAGAGGTGGTTAGTAGGAAGGGCTGGGCAGAAGTTAGTAGGAAGTGGCTGGGCCAGGTTAGGTAGAAGGGCTGGGCAGAGTATAGTAGAGGGGGTATTAGGAAGGGCTGGGCAGAGTTAGTAGGAAGGGCTGGGCGAGTTAGGAGGTGGCAGATTAGTAGGAAGGGCGTTGGCAAAGAAGAGGCTAGTTAGTAGGTAGGGCTGGGCAGAGTTAGTAGGAAGGGTCTGGGCAGAGTTAGTAGGAAGCGTCTGGGCAGAGTAGTAGGAAGGGCTGGCAGATAGTTAGTAGGAAAGGGCTGTGGCAGAGTTGTAGGAAGGCTGGCATGATTTATTAGGAAGGGGCTGGGCAGAGTTAGTAGGAAGGGCTGGCAGAGTTATGTACGGATAGGGCTGGGCAATGTAGAGGGTGGAAAGTGTAGGAAGGGCGAGTTAGTAGGGCCTGGCAGAGTTAGTAGGAAGGGCTGGGTAGAGTTAGTAGGTAAGGCTGGGCAGAGTGTAAGGAAGGGTGTGGGCAGAGTTAGTAGGAAGGGCTGGCAGAGTTAGTGGAAGGGCTGGGCAAGAGTTAGTAGGAAGGCTGGCAAGAGTTAGTAGGCAAAGGTCTGTGTGCAGTAGAGTATAGGGCTGCGGCAAGTTAGTGGCAGGTTATGGAAGGCTGGGCAAGATGTTAGTAAGGAAGGGCTGGGCAGAGTTAGAGTAGGAAGGCTGGGCAGAGTTAGTTAGGAAGGGCTGGGCAGAGTTAGTAGGAAGGGCTGGGCAGAGTTAGTAGGAAGGACTGGGCAGAGTTAGTAGGCAGGGCTAGTCAGCTGAAAACACTGAGACATGGAGGTATGAGAGGTGAGAGGCTGTAATTTTCACCAACAGCCCTGACTGCCTTTCTTCTCCTGCTCTCTTCATCTGCAAAGTGGCTTCTTCCACTGGGATGAATTCACACCTGCTTAGCTCTAATATCAAACAAATTGGGGGAGAGAAGGGCGAGAGAGAACCAGAGTGAGGAAAGGGAGAGAGAGAGAGAAAGAGGGAGAAGAAAAAGGAAAGAGTGGGAGTGTGAAAGACAAGAGCGTTGAATAAGGAGGGGTGAAAAGCGTTGCCTTGAGGGGAGAAGTTATGTTGATGATGTTGCCTCTTCTGATGCAATGAAGGCCTTACTGTTCCAATACATGATGGCACGACGGAGGAGGGAGAATGGTACAATACTGTTATGGACTGGAGATGTGTACATTGCGTCTACAGGCTACAGCTTAAGTTACAGATGCACGATATTTGCACGTCCGTAACTTTCTCACTGCTAATTATTTACGATTAATTCAGGATTATCCGTAATCATGGTAGCATCCACATGAATGTAGAAGTGTTTTCGAAACATATTCTATTCTTATTTACAATAAAAGTGACAATACTTTATGTACCATTCGTTTCTATCGGGCACAAAGTAATCTGAAACACAACCAAAACAAACAGGAAATGAATCTAACAAATTTGTAGAGTCACAAGCTTGATGTAATCATTTCATGCTAGGAATATGGGACCAAATACTAAACTTGACTACTTTAACACACATAAATTCATTTGTTCCAATACTTTTGGTCCCCTGAAATGGGGGGGGGCTATGTACAAAAAGTGCAGTAATATCTCAACGGTTCACCCGACGATATTGATGAAAATACAAGTCAAATTAAAGCTGACAGTCAGCACTTTAACCTCATTGTATCATATCAAATCCAAAGTGCTGGAGTACAGAGGCAGCGGAGCTCACGGAGCTCACTGTATCCAGTATGTGTGTATGAATAGTATAAGCATCTATCTAGTGTCCTCCGTTGTGACGGTCGGAGGAAGTATATATAACACGGGCTGTGAAGTCATACGCCTTTTGCCTTGATGACGATATAAAGATCTACGGATGAAAACAAACTAAGATTCAAAGTGAGAAGGCGGTGTGTGTGGGACAGAGTGAAATAAGATCGAAAATAATAGCAAGGAAAGATACCGAAGTCAAGTACAATAATGGACCAAACCACTCGTATGATTAATGATGACGTTCTAATCCTGACAAGATCACACTCTCTCGCTACTCCCCTAGGCTGTATTTCTGCCTATCTCCTCCTGCCCTCCCTCCTGCCCTCCCTCCTGCCCTCCCTCCTGCTCTCTCTCCTGCCCTCTCTCCTGCCCTCCCTCCTGCTCTCTCTCCTGCCCTCCCTCCTGCTCTCCCTCCTTCCCTCCCTCCTTCCCTCTGTGTGATCGGAGCAAACAGTCTACCCAGCTGTAATCCCAGTCAGAGACAGGGCAAACACACACTCAGACAGACAGCAGAGAGGGCGACGGACAGAATCCATGATCATGCCCAGGCTCAATCCCTATTCCACAGGGCTTTCAAGTCCCACAACTGCAGCACTGACAAACAGTAGTCAGCGGTGAAACAGGAAATCAACAAGCAACACTCTTCCAGAGGATTAAAAAAGCAACAGGTATTGAGAAGCAGGAAGCCAGGTTGGTAGCTGACAGTGTACTAGAGAGAGGAGCGTTACAAATGTCTCGCGATGGCCAGTGGCGCGTCCCAGGGTCTAAATGGCCATGTGCCTTGGCACACGATGCGTGCCGTTGGCATGACAATGGGCTGGACGACGGACCACCGTGTCTTCGTGGACTGCTATCTAAAAAAAAAATGCCCTGCAGTGCTGAGGGAGACAACCACAGAAAACGTGAGTCATGTACAGACCTCACCGAAAATACACAGAGGCGTGATTCAGCTCAAAGTGGGCACTAATTAAGTAATATCAACAAAAACTTTTGAAAACGGATAAGCTAATGGCAGATAGACTTGCCTAATTATACTGTTAAACGACTAATTATACTGTTGAGACATACAGCATTTAAAAAGGTACTTTGAAACCAAAACAACAACTAAAACAATGACAATACGCATAGGAAATGTAACATTAAAAATAATTATCAGAAATTACCCTCCTAGACGTCCACCTATCAAGAAATCAGCTACATAAATATAGCACTCTGTCTGAAATTTGTGGAGGTCAAAACCATTACATTCTCTTGTTAGGAAACACTGACGTTACGGACTATGTGATCTGCATCTCTGGGGACCAGCCTGGATCCCTAAAGATGCAGATCACATGTTTCACAATAGAGGGGGCCTCATAAAATGGCTGTAGGGGCTAGGGTCTGGGACAGTGAGGCTGGCGGGTCCCGCAGCAGGCAGGCAGTCTACCAGGGGGACTGGAAGTCTAATTAAAAACCCTGCGCCTTTCCTGCAGCTGTGGCCCAGCCCAAAATGGAATCACACAACGCAGGCGACAGAAGAGGATCAAAGAAAGCGCGAGAGAGAGAATGAGAGACATCAGGAAATGGCACATCAAAAACTTTTTTCTAAGTTAATGTGTTCTGTCCACCAACCTAAATGTCAATCCTCTCTGACACACTCGCCCACATAGTCTCACAGACATACTCCAACACGCGCACACTCCTACAGTACGGCAAGGCGCCCTTTCCGTACCGGGTGCCATAACAGACTCACCAAAAGTGTAAAGCGTTTAGCTAGATCTGTCTTACCATGCCGGGCCTGCGATACCTGTCAGTCTGTTCCATACCGCGTTCGCCACACCACGGCAAACCAGAGGGGCAAAGCCACAGTCCACACCAACGACCAGCAGTGTGTGTGTGTGCGCGTGTGTGCGAGAGAGAGAGAGAGAGAGACTGTGCCGGCAAGTGTGTAAGTCCAAAAGTATGTGTGTGTGTGTGTGTGTCTGAAAGAGAGAGAGCCAGAGAGAGAGAGTACTGTACGTGTGAAAATTGGAGAGTGCTCTCCTAACCCTCCTAACACACACCCCCACCTCCAAGAACCTGAACCTTGTGTATGAGAAAGGGAGAGGGGAGTGAGAGAGCTGGGACTGGTGGGTGGGGGGGTGGGGGTCAGGTTGCAGGACTTGTGCTACATTTGCAAACTGGGGAATTATATTTAGCCCTGGCAGGACAGAAACAGGACCGTGAACGCAACGCAGCGAGCCCCAGAAGGAGGCTTGGTATGCCGCCGTCAGTCATTCAATGTCCCAACTGACGTGGGAGAGAGGCTGGGGCAGGGAAAAAAAAAAAAAAACGTTCCTCTATCCTGCTCTCTGTCTCTCTCTATACCCGGAACAGGACATCAAACAAGGGGATGATATGGGGTTAGAGGGGAGGAAGTGACTAGATTGGGGGGTGGGGGGTGAAGTGTATCAGTGGCAGCAACAAGGACATCCAGTGCGCAATAATGACAGCACACTTGGAACCAGTCAGCACCCAGGAGGCGAGTGTCCCCTAAAGACAAGGGAAATAAAAACGGACACATTTCAAGGCCACACAGGTTTATTCTAAAATCTCTTTGATTAAGTTCAGGCAACAGTTGCCATTCCTGTTCCAGCAACACGAACTGGATACAATACCTACTAGCTTTCACTTCTAAAGTGTTGCACTTCAATGGATTATTCCAGCTTCTACTATCATGAACATGTCCCTTCTTCTTTAGATCATACGTCCTTATGTAGTGATCATACTTCTTCATCAATCCGAAAGCAGATAAGCAAACTTAGATCAATTCAAGTAGTCAGCAAATAAGTGAAGACGAGTCGGCAGATTAGTGAAGGAGATGAATTGAACTTGAACTCTTTGGCACAGCGAGCCAGCCAGCCAGCCAGGCAGCAGTCAGTCAGTGTTAAAATGGCTCCAGCCTGCTAAACTAAGGGCCTGATTCAATCATATCTGCTTTAGTTGACATCCACATAGCTGATATTTTGACGTGTCAGAGGTGGGACTGTGTTAGAGCTGTCCAACCCACAAACGGCTCCTCGCATTATGCTGTACCTAAAGCAGACATTGCCATTGGCTGCACGGCGTCGCACTAAGAGAAATCCCATTTAGCTTTGTTTACAAGTTCGAACACTGGAATGTGCGATGTAATCTACACCTCGATTCGGGCTGATAGAAATCCTCATTATTTTTGCTTAATGATTTTACATTTAAGTGTCATTATTTCTATATATCCTACTTTCTTCTTGTTTTTCAATATATCCTTGTTTTTAATTTCTAATGCGAGTGGAATGGATGTGGCTCCGTGACAACGATCACAAGAGCAGCTGCTCATCGATTTGACAGCTCCGACGCAGTTCCACCTCTGACACCGCCAAAACATCAGCAGTGGCGTAGCACAGTTTAGCAGGGCCTCCCCCCGCAAGGTCCAAGCAATTCCAATGCTAACGTTAGATTATTCAAATATTAACGTTCAATTATTCAAATACGTAATCCAAATCTCCAAACTTGATTTTGTTTTATAGCACTATTAAATGTTGCAGGGCTAATTTCTTTAGCATTTTGGCATGTTTTTCTAGATTTAGAACATAAAATAACGTTTATTAAGCAGACATTATCCTTTAGGTCTATCACGGAAAATACTTCAATTGTTTAAGCATATGATGCAGAAAAGTGATTACATTTTTTTTCAGAATCTAAAGGGGTTAGCCATCAGTGACATAGTTGACAAGCCACTGACCGAGTTTACAGATACTCAAGACAGACATATTTTTGCCTCTAAAAAGAAAAGTTCAATACAAACATCTGTCAAATGATTAATTTCAAAATCGCCAATAAAAAAACAACCATTCTATCAGATCTTTCAGCAATCTGACGGAGTTGACGTTAGACAAAAATCTGTCGGAGTTGATATTTTACGGAGTTGACCAAAATTGCATTTTTCTTCTTCATTCAAGTGGTATACACAGTAGCAATTCGTTTTTTTTCTCAGTTGCTTTATGACTCTAAAAGCTAATTAAATGTAACATATTTGAACCAAAATTCATATTCCATTTGAATCTATAAGGAAGAGTTGACAGTTTATGGTTGTGACCATGGTGATTCCAATGTTGTTTGTTTAATTCTATCAAAAGGAGCGAACTTTACAGACCATGAGTGTTGTTGTTGCACTACATGTAATGAGGACACGAATAAGGGATCCTTATGGTATAGCTGACCCTGCTCATTCCTGATTCATTTAGGATTTTTAACAAATCTAACGCTGTTGACCAAATCTCAAACCTTTTTGGAATCACAGTTTAGAAAAATATTCTTTAAAGTCACAAGAAATAATTTCTCTATTAATATCCATTATTGCCATTTGTATTTTATTTTTTAAACACTTTTTTGGAGAGTTTGAAATTGGGATCCTTTGCATTTACAGGCATAGAGCCGACATGGAAATGAATATTATTGAAGGTAGTTTGAAAATTCCAAATATATGTACATTTTAAGCTCAAATAACGCAACAAAATAATTGTTTTAAACTATAAAGTTTCCCTGCCGGACAAGGATAGTCCCAACTTTCAAGAATCCCTGAGCAAATGTCCTACTATTCTACACATTTTGCCATGAGACTGAGACAAAATGTTTTATTTTTCAAGTGAATTTCCTGTAATAACAACAACAAAAAATCGTGTTCATGTATATTGTTTTTTTTTTGTGGGGTGGGCGGGGCTCTTGGGGGGTGGGGGGTGTATGCTACATCAGTGTACATCAACTATGTGGATGTTGGCTATCGCTCGTTAACGCTTGATCTGATTGAATCTAGGTCTAAGCTAGGAGAGCAGAGGGTTGGAGGCGGTGTGGAGGCTAGGGGAACGCACAGCTCTGGTGTCTCTCTATTCCACCAGCAGAGGGCAACCTCTGACACTGTGACAGGTGCCTCACCATAGCGGACCGCAGGAGTGGTTGACTGACTGGTGATGAACAGGCAGCCAGCCAGGCCACGGCATGAGGAACAGATTGCCAGAGACAGGCAGCCAGGCAGCCAGGCAGCCAGGCAGGCTAGTATCCTCAGAGTCACTCCCAAGTGTCAGCCAGTCAGACTACTGTTTGATTCCCTCTCCTCAAAGAGAAGCAGCCTACTGCCAGGCTGCACTGACAGAAGGACTGATTACATTTTCTCTTCCAATGGAAAGGGAACATACACCATAGCAGGATTTCTCTCCCACACAGCTGAGAAAAATCACAAGAATGAAAAACAATGAGGAAAAATGACAAACTGCCACTCAGATGGAGGAAATTGTAACTATCGGTTTATCAAATTCTCCTCACTCAAATGAGAAGAGGTGATTTCAGGGTGTATTATTAAAGATAGGCTTCATCCTGTGAACATTGCGGTCGTAGAATTTCATTTATTTGTCCTGAGCTTGGAGCAGCCTTCTTTTACATAACACAACCCCCTCTATTGTGAAACAGCCAATTGACCGGACCCTGGTGCCGTCAAAAAGAATATTCTGTGATTCATCGGGACCTAATAGCGTTGGACTGACACAGTATCTCGAAATGGAATGGAAGGAAACTGGAGCCCGGCGAATGAGACCCCAGGGATGCCAGAGTGATTATGGTCCTTCACTGACTGTGTTGTGTAGGGGTCAGCTCATCTCATGTCTCTATGGTAGTATAGCTGGAGGCCATTGCCAGACAGTCCACTGTATTGATCACAAACAACCGTTGTGTGTGTGTGTGTGTGTGTGTGTGTGTGTGGTGTGTGTGTGGTGTGTGTGTGTGTGTGTGTGTGTGTGTGTGGTGTGTGTTGTGTGTGTGTGTGTGTGTGTGTGTGTGTGTGTGTGTGTGTGTGGGAGAGAGGAGAAAGGAGAGAAGAGAAATAGACTGCGATAGAGAGAGAGCTGTAGAATTGAATCCTCAAATCATCTTCATCATCTTGTAACAGCGATGAACAATTCCAAAGAGGCAAGGAGGTGACAAGAGGTGCATCTGATCTACATCTTGTGTCTTTCACACCCATATTACCTCCTCTTTCCCAGGTTACTATCACAGCTAGTAACGGTGCTCATTACTACATGCCTACCACCCCCTGTGTATCTAAAGTACTCTATTCTTGTGTACACACACACACTAATCCATCTCACCATCCTCTCCATCCCACTGCGCCTGCACACAGAGGGGAGATTCAGTGTGCCGGTTGCTATGGAAACCAGGCCGTGTACGAGCTCCACCGCTGGCTGATTGTGTGACAGTGTGTGTGTGTGAGACTAAAGCTTAGAAAGAGGGAGGAAACACACACAGTGCAGCTAGCTGCATACATAGACGTAACACAGCCTGCCGATATAGTGCATTATGACATCTAAATGCAGTATTCACCGCAAATTCAGGTTGTATACAGGTTGGTATCCATTTGGGAAACACCCACTGTAACGGCCCCTCCTACTGTACACGTCCGGCTCAGAGCAGACTTACAGAGATTTAATGAGGAGATGTGCCAGTGAGTAGGGGAGGAAGGGGGAGGGGTGCCACAGAGGATGAAGTTAGCTAACCTTTAGAATCCACAGGAGGGCTACACTCCCTGTGTTCACTGCCAAGAGAGGGGAGTTTTTTTCCCGTTTTTTAGAGTGACACCCATAGCGAGCAGGTTAATGTCATCAGGCAGGAGCGAAACGTTTCCGGCTCAACAGAGAGGTCGAGGAGGAAAAGGGAATGCACGGTGGCATGACACAGGGCCCCTTTAATAAAAATGTCATGTCCGCATGATGAGCTGTGATGGAGGTGACACGTGTGTCACCTTAAACCCCTTCCCCTCTCTCCAGACCCCCGGAAAGGAAGTGCCTCTGTGTGGTACGTTGTGTTCATTTCCCCCATGGGAAAGCTGGAGAAGAGCAGGCTTCCATGGGCTCACCCTGACAGTGTTGATCAATGCAACACGGGGAACCGGGGGAGGGCGTGCTGGGGAGGGTCTGAGCCCTACACGAGGACCCGGAACCAGGACATGACAATCAGGACTATGGAGATCAACCTCCTGGAGTCCCTACGATACACTCTCTCACTCTCTGTCTTGTTCTTATCCAAGCTGCATCAATCTGACCAGTTTGTTGTTGACTCATAGTGAAAAACATTGAGTCCTGAGTAGGTGGGGGCGTCCACTGGGGAGGACAGCAGAGGCATCAATTGTGTTTATGAGAGCAACATAAATGTGGGGCGACAGAAATAGGACAAGAAAAAACAAGAAACAAGACAGCTATTGCACAGATGAGAAGGAAAGTAAAGGAGGAGGAGTAAGAGGTTTTAACAACGTGTAACGTAAGTAAAACTGCAGAGAGCTTGGACGGCTGTGTGCGAGTGACCATGTGTCTGGGTTACTTATATGAGAAGGCGCTAACAGTGCTGCAGCCTACCGGGCTTTTCTCACCTACAAATCTCTTCAACTTATCACTAGAGGAATCAGGCAGCATGATACAAGGTACAGTATAGGTACAGCATAAGGCAAAAAGGGGAGTCTTACCTGCCGGACAAAGCTGTTGGAGGTGGTGTCAGAGGAGGTGCTTCCATCGGAGCGCTTGAAGCGACTCTTCCGCTTGGAATACTTTCCCTAGAAGGAAGGAAGATAAGGAGACAAGAAACCAAAAATAGACATTAGGGCAAGCTTCACAAAGCAGGTCTTGATAATAAAAAAAGTACACTTGAACAAGGTTTTGTTCACAAAACATATTTTCTGTTGAGAAAACATTACGAAACCTCCCAGCTTTGTTCTAGCGGTAAATTCATCTCAAGACCACAAAATTAAATTGTTTATGATACTGGGACTCCATGATCAGGAGAGCTTCAGAAGACAATGACCAGAACAGATGGAGCGCTGCCAGAGATGGGAGTTAAGAGGAGACAACGTTTCCTGATCTTCTCCCAGGACCAGTATACTCCACCCTCTTAGCTCAGCTTCATGTTCAACCTCCATTACGTGTCATTATTCATGTAGGTTGGGACCCTGTAATGCGATTGGCTGATCCCTGGCAAACTGCCTATCCGGCTTGGGCAGTGCCCTCCATTGCATTAGAGCCCACCCTGGTCACGTCACCATGGATACGCCGTGCCGGCTAATTGCATTTGTTGGCAATCAGGAAGACTGGTGGGCTCCTGTGTGTACAGATGCGTGTGTACAGATGCCTGAGCGGAGGCCACAAGAATAGACTATAGCGACATCATCATATAAACATAGGCAATTAGAAAATAACGAATTGAAAAAAGGTAAATCAATGTACAGAAAAGTAGTATGTGTCCAGAACTGCCTTCGACCTGACAACCCAGGAGATCCAAATGGACATGTTTGATCAACAATCCTCACGCACAGGTAAGCAGTAATCGGCTACAACTCAAATTCTACCCGTGACATCTCATCGTAGGTTTGATGGAAGCCAGTTCCGCCCTGTTGCTGAAGCTTTTTGTTAGACATGTTTGACAGTCCACAGTTCCACTTGTCATAACAGGAACTATACAAAGCAGGAAAGCAGGTGAACGATTTTAAACCAGTTGCGAATAAGATTTCGTGGAGTAGGCTATAATTCCCAGAGCAAAAATTAGGAAGCCTAATAACCAGGGTAATAAACCAAGTAATGCACGTATTTTTCATCTATTATAGTTAAAAGCATGGTTTGGTCACAGAGGGCCACTAATATGGTAATTAACTGTGGCTGCCGTGTGTCCCCTTTGGAACGGATTTTCTTCTTCCGTTTCTCGTTACCAGCTGCTGTTGCTGTTCCACTTCCAAAATAAAACCACAAGAATTATTGGCTATTTTTGGTTTGACCATTGAATGGTTCGCTTTCATTGTGTAGTAAATAAAATGCAAATCATTCCACAAAGCTGCCTGCCTATTGTTGTAGGCTAATGCTAAATGGTGTTTGAGTAACGAATCTGATGTCTTTTCTGCAATTAGCGCAATGTGCCACAGTGTATACTTATGGATGAGGTCCCCAAGTGAGCAAGCCACGCCCACGTATTTAAGGACTGTGTGGACAGTGGACACAATTTTCTCTCTCGTCCCGTTTTGCCTTCATGCTGGAGTAAGGACAACCGAATTCTGTTTAAATTTTCAAGTACTTAATACTTAAGGTGCCTATTGCATTGTTATTTATTTGCTGACAGGAACTGCCACGGCATCAAAGTGTTGCAGATTAAGATGAGGATCACTAACAAACTTTTTCTGAAATGAGAGGGGATGAATGCCATACTCCCTTTAATGGAATAAGATCACACATAATTATCATATATGTGTAAAAGCCTCCTTAATAGCCATGCCTATTCTGCTCTCCAATAAACAGCACTGATTGGCTAAATGTTCAGAATGTAACTTTTTCTGTAGCTATAAATGGCATCCATGAAGTTACAGTGTATCGATATCACTGGTTACATGGGCATGATTGGACATAAAAATTGAATGAAGAAGAAGAAAATAGGAGAATGACCAGAACAAACCCGCCCACGCTAAGCTCCGTCATTTGTCTCTCCACGGAAACACGACAATCACAAGAAAAACAACACATGCTGTATACAACCAAACACCTCAAGCCATGCCAAGGATGCTTCCTGCACTCCTCACTCTCCCACTCTTTTCTCTCTCCATCTCTCCCTTGCCATCATTCTCTCTATCTCTCCATCACTCTCTCTATCTCTCTCTCTCTCTCTCTCTGACTGGTTCACCTGTCAGATTTCTATCCCTTGCGTGTCGAGTGGCTGTGCTGAAGAACAGATGGACCTCCCTCCTTGTGATCCTGTGGCGGGGAAGGGTTTGTGTGTGGCACTCGGATCAAATAGATATAAAGTTCACGCAGACCCGCGGCGGTGACGCCGGCATATTTATAACTCAGCTGTGGAGAGTGACGACCAGGGGACCACACGCTTGTAGTGTATGCGTCCCAAATCTGGCGACTGTATTCCCATACATATTGTAGTACCTATGTTGACTAAAGCCCCCGTGTAGGTCCTGGTCAAAAGCAGTGCGCCTAATATAGAGAAAAATGGTGCCATTTCTAATATCCTGGACGGAAAGGCCCCCCTGGCCCCCCAGCAACACTGAATGGCAACAAACCAACCCAAACAGAGATGGAAACATATGAGCAGGCGCCGGAGAATCCTGAACTGAATCCCAAATCAAGCCTGGCTACGACTAACTCAGATTATAGATTGTGTTTGTTCTTCTGCCTGCAGCACCAGCGGAAGGAGTGCTGTTGCATGTACGTTTGCCTGGAGAAATGTTCAACTGGTGCTCTGCTAGAGCCGGAAGACGGAGACACACCACAGGCTTGTCCTCCCATCCCTCCCCAGTTTACAGTTCCTGTCTAACAGGAGCAGCGCTCGCTGTCACACCCCCCTCTAATTAGTCCTTAGCCCTGAAGGTTGTTTTACCAACAGGAAACCTCCCCTCCCTACTTCATCCGAGTTATGGCAATTTCCCTGCCCTTTACTGTAAGCCAGACTCTCCTGTGCTCAGCTCAATAAACCCACCCCACGCCCCCTTAATTTCCATACAACTCACCTGTCAAGGAAGCAGAGAGTCGTGTTGCGTTTATCTCTTTTCGTCATCCTGATGAGTATGATCTGTAGTGTGTAGTCCACAGAGGATGCTGCCCATGTCCGGGCCAGCGTTTGTAGCGGCTGTTGAGGGCACATTTTGTTTAAAGGCTGTCAGCACAGGCAGAGCCATACCTCTGGGGACTACGGTGCCCCCGCTCAGTGATGATGAGAGGGGAGCTGGACTACAGCTGGACTGGACCTAGAGCTAGACTCAAACTCTCTAACAGCTGTCCGTACCCTCACACTGAGGAGTATCTGACTAGAAAACTGTAGTTAAAGTGATCGCGTCTGTCTTAAAATTGTCATAGCGTGTGGGCGCAGGTGTGTTGCGTGCGTTGTAACGCATGCTTGCCGTGGTTGAGTGTGTTGTTGTGAAGGTGGAGTGTTTGGGTTGGGTTGCTGGGAGCAGTGCCTGTGTGCAACAAAACTGTACAGCTTTGTGCTCAATGTTGAGCGTATTTGGTACATGAACGAGAACATGGCTCCTGATAGAGGTCGATCATGTTATTGGAATGCAGGAATATGCCCCATTGTGCGGTTGTTCTTACTTTTTGAACACTCCACACATATTCATGCATAAGTTGTGGTGTGGGCCCTGTGGTCCTTGTGTGTGTGTGTGTGTGTGTGTGTGTGGTGTGTGTGGTGTTGGGTGTGTGTGGTGTGGTGGTGTGTGTGGTGTGTGTGTGTGTGTGTGTGTGTGTGTGGTGTGTGTGTGTGTGTGGGTGTGGTGTGGTGTGTGTGTGTGTGTGTGTTGTATGTTCCTGTTTACTATTTTGTGGCATCCGCTCAGGCATTGTAAACGACACGCATCTGTACACACAGGAGCCCACCAGTCTTGCCTGATTGCCAACAAATGCCAATTAGCCGGCACGGCGTATCCATGGTGACGTGACCAGGGTGGCTCTAAATGCATGGAGGGCACTGCCCAAGCCGGATAGGCAAGTTTGCCAGGATCAGCCAATCGCATTACAGGGTCCCAACCTACATGAATAATGACACGTAATGGAGGTTGTAACATGAAGCTGAGCTAGAGGGTGGAGTATACTGGTCCTGGGAGAAGATCAGGAAACGTTGTCTCCTCTTAACTCCCATCTCTGGCAGCGCTCCATCTGTTCCTGGTCATTGTCTTCTGAAGCTCTCCTGATCATGGAAGTCCAGTATCATAAACAATTTAATTTTGTGGTCTGTGAGATGAATTTTGGACCGCTAGAACAAAGCGGGAGGTTTCGTAAGTTTCTCAACAGAAAATATGTTTTGTGAACAAAACCTTGTTCAAAGTGTACTTTCTTTTATATATCAAGACCCTGCTTTGTGAAGCGTTGCCCAATGTCTATTTTTGGTTTCATGTCGTCTCCTTACTTCCTTCCTTCTAGGGAAAGTATTCCAAGCGAAGAGGTCGCTTCAAGCGCGTCCGATGGAAGCAACCTCCTCTGAACCACCTCCAACAGCTTGTCCGGCGTAAGACTCCCCTTTTTGCCTTATGCTGTACCTATACTGTACCTTTAGCATGCTGCCTGATTCCTCTAGTGATAAGTTAAGAGGATTGTTGTAGCGTGAGAAAAGCCGGTAAGGCTGCGCACACTGTTAGCGCTCTCATATAAGTAAACCAGACCACATGGTCACCTGCACACAGCCGTCCAAGCTCTCTGCCAGTTTTACTTACGTTACACGTGTTAAAACCTCTTACTCCTCCATCCTTTAGCTTTCCTTCTCATCTGTGCAATAGCTGTCTTGTTCTTGTTTTTTCTTTCTATTTCTGTCGCCCCACATTTATGTTAGCTCTCATAAACACAATTTGAATGCCTCTGCTTGTCCTCCCCAGTGGACGGCCCCCACCTACTCAGGACTCAACTGTTTTTCACTAATGATCAACAACAACTGGTCAGATTGATGCAGCTTGGAATAAGAACAAGACAGAGAGTGAGAGAGTGTATCGTATGGGACTCCAGAGGTTGATCTCCAATAGTCCGATTGTCATGCCCTGGTCCGGGTCCTCGTGTAGCGGCTCAGACCCTCCCCAGCACGCCCTCACCCCGTTCCCCCGTGTTGCCATTGATTCAACACTGTCAGGGTAGCCATGGGAAGCCTGCCTCTTGGTTCTTTCCCAGCTTTCCCATGGGGAAATTGAACCACAACGTCAACACAGAGGCACTTCCTTCCGGGGGTCTGGAAGAGAGGGAAGCGGGTTTAAGTGACACACGTGTCACCTCCATCACATGCTCATCATGCGGACATGAATTTTTATTAAAGCCCTGCTGTCAAATGCCACCGTCTTTGCATTCCCTTTTCCCTCCTCACCTTTCTGTTGAGCCGGAAACGTTCGCTCACTGCCTGATGACATTAAATCCTGCTCGCTATGGTGTCCATCTAAAAAAGGGAAAAAAACTCCCCTCTCTTGCAGTTGAACACAGGGAGTGTAGCCCTCCCGTGGATTCTAAAAGGTTAGCTAACTTCATCCCTCTGTGGCACCCCTCCCCCTTCCTGTCCCACTACTCACCTGGCACAATCTCCTCATTAAAATCTCTGTAAGTCTGCTCTAGCCGGAAACGTGTACAGTATGGAGGGCGTTTTACAGTGGTGTTTCTCCAATGGATTTACAACCTGTATACAACCTTGAATTTGCGGTGAATACTGCATTTAGATGCATAATGCCACTATATTCGGCAGGCTGTGTAACGTCTATGTATGCAGCTCAGCTGCCACTCGTGGTGTTTCCTCCTCTTTCTAAGCTTAGTCTCACACACAGCACACCTGTCAAGCAATCAGCCAGCGGTGGAGCTCGTACACAGGCCTGGTTTCCATAAGCCAACCCGGCACACTGAATCTCCCCTCATGTGTGCAAGGCCGCAGTGGAATTGGAGAGGATGGTGAGATGGATTAGTGTGTGTGTGACACAAGAATATGAGTACTTTAGATACACGGGGGTGGTAGGCGATGTAGTAATGACAACCGTTACTAGCTTGATAAGAACCTGGGAAGAGGAGTAATGAGTGTTGAAAGACACAAGATGTAGATCAGATGCACCTCTTGTTCACCTCCTTGGCCCTCTTGGAATTGTTCACGCTGTTACAAGATGATGAAGATGATTTGAGGAATTCAATTCTACAAGCTCTCTCTCTATCCATCTATTTCCTTCTCCCTTTCTCCTCTCTCCCACACACACACACACACACACAACACACACACACACACACACACACACACAACACACACACACACACACACACACACCAACACAACACACACACACACACACACAACACACACACACACACACACGGGGTGGTTTATGATCAATACAAGTGGACTGTCTGGCAATGGCCCCAGCTATACTACCATAGAGGCATGAAGATGAGCTAACCCCCTACACACACAGTCCAGTAAGGACCATAATCACTCTGGCCATCCCTGAGGTCTCATTCGCCGCGGCTCCAGCCTTCTTTCGCTTCCATCCATTTCGAGATACTGCTGTCAGTCCAACGCTATTAGGTCCGATGAATCACAGAATATTCTTTTTAACGGCACCAGGGTCCCGGTCAAATTGGCTGTTTCACAATAGAGGGGGTTTGTTATGTAAAAGAAGGCTGCTCCAAGCACTCAGGAAAATAAAAGTGAAAATTCACGACCGCAGATGTTCACAGGATGAAGCCTATCTTTAATAATACACCCTGAAATACACCCTTACTCATTCTGAGTGAGGAGAAATTTGATAAACAACGATAGTTACAATTTCCTCCATCTGAGTGGCAAGTTGTTCATTTTCTCATTGTTTTTCAATTCTTTGTGATTTTTCTCAGGCTGTGTGGGAGAGAAATCCTGCGTTATGGTGTATGTTCCCTTTCCATTGGAAAGAGAAAATGTAATCAGTCCTTCTGTCAGTGCAGCCTGCAGTAGGCTGCTTCCTCTTTGAGGAGAGGAATCAAACAGTAGTCTGACTGGCTGACACTTGGGAAGTGACTCTGAGATACTAGCCTGCCTGGCTGCCTGGCTGCCTGGCATTGCCTGTCTCTGCAATCTGTTCCTTCACATGCCGTGGCCGGCTGGCTTTGACTGTTCATCACCGTCAGTCAACCACGTCCTTGGGTCCGCTACTGGTGAGCACCTGTCACAGTGCAGAGGTTGCCTCTGCTGGTGGGAAATTAGAGAGACACCAGAGCTGTTGCCAGTTCCCCTCAAGCCTCCACACCGCCTCCAACCCTCTGCTCTCCTAAGTTAGACCTAGATTTCAATCAGGATCAAGCGTAACGAGCGATAGCCAACATCCACATAGTGATGTACCTCTATGTAGCAATACACC
>NC_036860.1:71531660-71604390 GCF_002910315.2 Salvelinus sp. IW2-2015
CACAGATTCATGCATACAGTATGTGTGTGTGTGTGTGTGTGTGTGTGTTGGTGTGGGTTGTGTGTGTGTGTGTGTGTGTGTGTGTGTGTGTGTGTGTGTGTGTGTTGTGTGTGTTTTTGTGTGGTGTGTGGTGTGTGTGTGTTGTGTGTGGTGTGTATTTGTATTTCCTGTCTTACTACATTGTCAACGAAGAGAATTACTTGCCGTTGTTTCCCCGAGGGTGTTCCCCAAGTGTAGTACAATAGCAACAGCTGCGTCGTCTACTGCCGCCCAGCTCACCACCCTCCGTTTATTCGCGCAGACAATTCGGACGGGTGCGCTCCACTCGAGATTCCAGCTGCGAACGGAAGAGGTCCACGCCCCATTTGACCAGGCCCCACCCTCATCACTGATCAATCAATGAGAGACCAACACGGAAGGGATGTCTTGTGATTGGGTAATGGGTAAGGCAATTAGGCTAGGTTGCAACCTGATCTATCCACAGATGTTGTCCACATTTGTAGATGCTCACCTCTTTTCATGTGTCGCTGTAGGCAGTGGTACATCAGCGAAATTGTATCTGTCACATCGCTCATTTCATCTCCATACAGAGAAACATGAAAAGCATCAATATAGTCATGATGATGATAATTATACTGTACATTTATTCCAATGTTATACAGATAAGGTAACATTACATTAATAAAATCATGAGACATTAGAATCAATGCTAGATTCAATTTTAGTTTCCCCATATGTTCCCTTTCAGCACTTTAGTCTCCTGAGCACTACATTGTTATAATGGTCATAAATACAGTACCAGTCAAAAGTTTGGACACACCTAGTCATTCCAGGGTTTTTATTTATTTATTACATTTTCTACAATGTAGAATAATAGTGAAGACATCAAACTATGAAATAACACATATGGAATCATGTAGTAACCACAAAAGTGCTAAACAAATCAAAATATATTTTATATTTGAGATTCTTCAAAGTAGCCACCCTTTGCCTTGATGACAGCTTTGCACACGCTTGGCATTCTCTCAACCAGCTTCACCTGGAATGCTTTTCCAACAGTCTTGAAGGTACTGTGGCCAGCTAGGTTAATCTAGAACTTCTTACTATGTTCTTACGGAATCTGACCACCATCTTTTTTGTGTATTTATCAACTTCACTTCAGTATATATTACATTTTTACAAATCAATTTTCCAATTAATATGTCTTTAAAAGCTTAATGAAAATGTCCCTTTTTTTAATAGAAATAGTAGTAGCAAGAACGAATACAAAAATAAAATAGAGAGGGGGAAATCCTGTCTGAATAAGTAGTCTTCTTCAATGTCTTCATTGGGGGAGCTTCATGAATCTAAAACACACACAGGTATGTATTGAGTGTAGATTGGTTTTCGTCCCCTTCTTCTGTCCAGTGTAAAGTATTTATGTGAGGTCCTCATGCAAGGAATGTCCCTTTATCAGTGTAAGCGCTTTTATAAACTGGATGGTTCGAGCCTTGAATGCTGATTGGCTGAAAGCCGTGGTAAATGAGACAATATAGCACGGGTATGACAAAACATTTATTTTTAATGTTCTAATTACGTTTGTAACCAGTTTATAATAGCAATAAGGCACCTCGGGGGTTTGTGGTATATGGCCAATATACCATGGCTATGGGGTGTATCGAGGTGCTCCGCGTTGCGTTGTGTGTAAGAACAGTCCTTAACCGTGGTATATTGGCCATATACCACACCCCCTTGTGCCTCATTGCTTAATTTACTAATTCAATTGGGCTGCAGAAGGGCTAAGCATTCAGGTGAGATCCTTCTCTCCAGCTGTTTGTCCATTCAATTCCTGATTCAGATGACACTGCAGGTGTTAAAGTCATACAGTTATTTTGTGGTCAAGCAAATTACTCCAGTAACCCATTTGGCATGCTTTCTCATCAAGAAGAGAGATGTCAATTGCATTCTATGCTGTTGGGTAGCCTGAATAGCTTGGAGGGCATTTATGTTTAAAGCCCTAAAAATTGAAAAAAGACTCCAGCCACCGTAGTCATAGACTGTTCTCTCTGCTACCGCACGGCAAGCGGTACCGGAGCGCCATGTCTAGGTCCAAGAGGCTTCTAAACAGCTTCTACCCCTAAACCATAAGACTCCTGAACATTGCCCCCCTTTTACGCGGCTGCTACTCTCTGTTATTATCTATGCATAGTCACTTTAATAACTCTACTTACATGTACATATTACCTCAATTACCGGTGCCACCGCACATTGACTCTGTACCGGTACCCCCTGTATATAGTCTCGCTATTTTTCTTTTTATTTCTTATTCTTATTTGTATCTTTTAAACTGCATTTTTGGTTAGGGGCTTGTAAAGTAAGCATTTCACGGTAAGGTCTACACCTGTTGTATTCAGCGCACGTGACTACAATTTGATTTGATTTTGATTTGATCAACTTGAACATGAACAAAGCAAGCAGGTCAGCTCCCTGGCTTCGCTCCTGAAGGTGAAAGCTTGTTGCAGAGGCTAGTTGCAGGTAGAAGTTTTATGGGAAAATGGCTTCAGTCCGGTCACCCCGTCTCCTCCATGTCCTTCTGTGCTATAGAGCAGGAAAAACATTCACATAGGGCGGTAATCTTGAACTTGGTCTTTTCCAGACAGAATGCAGATGGATGTTCTATTTCAAAACTCTCCTGCCATCTGGCATTGAAGTGCTTTGAAAGGCTGGTCATGGCTCACATCAACACCATCATCCCGGAAAACCTAGACCCACTCCAATTCGCATACCACCCCAACAGATCCACAGATGAAACAATCTCAATTGCACTCCACACTGCCATTTCCCACCTGGACAAAAGGAACACCTATGTGAGAATGCTGACTACAGCTGAGCGTTCAACACCATAGTCCCCTTGAAGCTCATCACTAAGCTAATCACCCTGGGACTAACACCTCCCTCTGCAACTGGATCCTGGACTTCTTGACGGGCCGCCCCCAGGTGGTAAGGATAGGCAACAACACATCTGCCACACTGATCCTCAACACGGGGGCCCCTCAGGGGTGCGTGCTTAGTCCCCTCCTGTACTCCCTGTTCACCCACGACTGCGTGGCCAAGCACGACTCCAACACCATCATTACGTTTTCTGATGACACAACGGTGGTAGGCCTGATCACCGACAACGATGAGAAAGTCTATAGGGAGGAGGTCAGAGACCTGGCAATGTGGTGCCAGGACAACAACCTCTCCCTCAACGTGAGCAAAACAAAGGAGATGACCGTGGACTACAGGAAAAGGAGGGACAAACACGCCCCCATTCACTTCGACGGGGCTGTAGTGGAGCGGGTCGAGAGTTTCAAGTTCCTTGGTGTCCACATCACCAACAAACTATCATGGTCGAAACACACCAAGAAAGTCGTGGGCACGACAACACCTTTTCCCCCTCGGGAGACTGAAAATATTTGCCATGGGTCTCCAGATCCTCAAAAAGTTATACAGCTGCACCATCGAGAGCATCCTGACCGGTTGCATCAGTTGGTGTAACCTTGACTAACCTGTACCCCCGCACATTGACTCGGTTCCCCCTGTATATAGCCTCATTTATTTCTATTTTTGTCACACCCTGATCTGTTTCACTTGTTCTTGTGATTGTCTCTACTCCCTCCAGGTGTCGCTTGTTTCCCCCAGTGTATTTATCCCTGTGTTTCCTGTCTCTCTGTGCCAGTTCATCTTGTATGTCCAAGTCAACCAGCGTGTTTTTCCCGTGCGCCTGCCTTTTCTATTCTCTTTTTGCTAGTCCTCCCGGTTTTGACCCTTGCCTGTTTCTGGACTCTGTACCC
Organism: Salvelinus sp. IW2-2015; assembly: GCF_002910315.2. NCBI lineage: Eukaryota > Metazoa > Chordata > Actinopteri > Salmoniformes > Salmonidae > Salvelinus > Salvelinus sp. IW2-2015. Next base: position 71,535,476 of record NC_036860.1, read on the forward strand.
ACCTGCCTGACCATTCTGCCTGCCTTGACCTCGAGCCTGCCTGCGACTCTGTACCTCCTGGACTCTGAACTGGTTTTGACCTTTTGCCTGTCCACGACCATTCTCTTGCCTATCCCTTATTGGATCAATAAACATCTAAGACTACAACCATCTGCCTCCTGTGTCTGCATTTGGGTCTCGCCTCGTGCCCTGATAATTTTATTGTGTTACTTGTCATTTTTTTAAACTTTAGTTTATTTAGTCAATATTTTCTTAACTCTATTTTCTTAAAACTGCGTTGTTGGTTAAGGGCTTGTAAGTAAGCATTTCACGGTAAGGTCTACTACACCTGTTGTATTTGACGCATGTGACCAGTGGCAATCCGTCATTCATGATATATCATTTTTTTGGGGGGAGGGGCTTGCCTGTTTTGCATGTTATTTTTGCACTAATACGTGTCACATATCATTTTGCAAAGAATGTAAAAAAATATATATATCATTGAGTTAATAAAGCTGTATACAAACATGGTCTCTTTTTTGTTTTCTTGAGTAAGGCAGCTCTAAAATGCAGGTGTTTCAGCCTAGCTCAGTGCTTTCTGTGGTGGTGGGGCAAGCCAGCAGAAAATACGGAGCATTGCACTGTGATTGGTTCAGTGTTCTGTCACTGATGGGGACACTACATCACCGCCAAGTCTAAGGGTAGAGCTAGAAAATTCTAGCCCCTTAGGAGCTGCCATAGAATTAGATTAGAAGTGCCCATCCAAGAAGGCTCAAGGTCATTGGCCACAGATAAAATTACGTCAAATCACGTTATATGTACAGCAGCTTTGATTAGACTGATCATGTCAACATCATACTTTAGACATTTTAGCTAGCAGTCATCATCATGAATCAAGTCGACAATCTAGTACAAATCCTTTTTAATCCTTGTCATATGAAGATAAATAATGATGAGAAATTATAGATAAAACGTATCGGTGCTCATCGGCCATTGGACATAAACATTACACAACAAGTTGGAAATCGCAAATTCAACAATGAGTGGTTTGGAAGGAATCAGTGACAGTGGCTAACTGCAAGCATTACAAAGCAATCACTTGCCTACTATTCAGTGGAGTGGCTGTGTGGTCCCAAATCTGGGATTAAGGGGCTCTTTTCCAAGTTTAAAATTATAAACATTCAACATTGGCCATGCTGTCAATGAAGCATGATTTGTGCCGCACACAAGACAACTGTTAACTTGGAGCTGCGAAAAATTGACTTCAGTGAGTTCAAGACAACTGGGAAGTCGGGAATAAATGAGCTCCGACTGGGAAAATAAGTTTTGAACGGTCATCCAACTCGGAATTGTAAATCCGGCCTCTTTCTAGAGCTACGACCTGAAGATCAATGACGTCATCATGATTCAACCTTGTTTTTTCTGAGTTCCCAGTTGTTTTGAAATCACCATAAATTCAGAGAACGCCAGACTTTGATGACAAAATATGTCCACGGAGGACCGCCGCGCCACCTTCCTGTTCAAGTGAGCACAGGACAACAAGGTGAGTCCAAAAATGTCTTGTCTGCTGCTGCATAAATGATGTAATATGCCAGGGAGATATGTATACTGTAGCTAAGAAAGTAATACTAAGTGTATGTTGTGTAGTAAGATGTTAGTAGCCCATGTGCCTCACCCTAATAATTTGGTCTATTTACCCCTCTTAATTTCCCCTGGTTAGCAGATGTTAATGCGAGTGTAGCGAAATGCTTGAAATGCAGTAATATCTAACAAGTAATCAATTCCACAACAACTACCTTATACACGCAAATGGGTAACAATGTAAGAAATAATACACAGTTTCCTAAGTACTCGAAGCGAGGCGACCATCTCTGTCAGCGCCATCAGCAGGTCTGGTGTTGTGTTTTGTAGTGGCTTTGCTGGCATGCATCCACTTTTTAGTTTTTTTGCCCCACCAAGATTTACATGCTAAAATTGTCACTGCATGTGACAAATAACATTTGATTTGATTTCATGAATTAAGAATTGTTATCGAAGTGTTTTCTGTAGCTGGTATATTGCCTCTAATTGGTGATCGATATCCCCATCTAGTGGTCTCTTTAGCTCCATACTCTATTAAAATCCTGTGTTATTTATTCAGAGGAAATGTTCACATGGTACATGTAAAAGCAATATTTGATGATATTTCTCAGTCCGCATATGTACATTTTGTATATAATCTAGATCATGCATTCTGTTGTGCTGGGTACTGATTTGTTGATTTTCTGATGTACTGCCTCGCTTGATCATATGCAATTATCCTTGAAATAGAAGCCAGGTGTGTGTGCTGCTGATGATTTACACTGAGGATGTCCTGAGGCCGAAACGTTTGTGTTTTGTTTTCACATTCCATTCATGATTTTTGTTGGGCACCGTGATGTTCCAATAAAAATCTTTATTTTGCATTCAAGCCTCAATTTTGGATGTATTATTTTTCTCGACAGTGTGCGGGTCTCCATCTCTTTCAGTTCAGAGATAATTTATAGATCGGCAGGTAAGGGTGCTCTCGAGCGGCAAGATGTTCTTTACCATTCGGCCATCAGATTTGCCACCAATGCTCCTTTATAGGACACATCACTGAACTCTATACTCCACTGTAAACTGGTCATCTCTGTATACCCGTCGCAAGACCCATTGGTTGATGCTTATTTATAAAACCCTCTTAGGCCTCACTCGCCCCTATCTGAGATATCTACTGCAGCCCTCCTCCTTCACATACAACACCGTTCTGCCAGTCACATTCTGTTAAAGGTCCCCAAAGCACACACATCCCTGTCGCTCCTCTTTTCAGTTCGCTGCAGCTAGCGACTGGAACGAGCTGCAACAAACACTCAGACTGGACCGTTTTATCTCAATCTCTTCATTCAAAGACTCAATCACGGACACTCTTACTGACAGTTGTGGCTGCTTTGCGTGACGTATTGTTGTCTCTACCTTCTTGTCCTTTGTGCTGTTGTCTGTGCCCAATAATGTTTGTACTATGTTTTGTGCTGCTACCATGCTGTGTTATGTGTTGCTGACTTGCTATGTTGTCTTAGGCCTCTATTTTATTTTTATTTTTATTTCACCTTTATTTAACCAGGTAGGTTTGTTGAGAACAAGTTCTCATTTGTAACTGCGACCTGGCCAAGATAAAGCATAGCAATTCGACACATACAACAACACAGAGTTACAGAGTTATGGAATAAACAAAACATAGTCAATAATACAGTAGAAAAAAGAAAACAAAACGTCTATATACAGTGAGTGCAAATGAGGTAAGATAAGGGAGTTAAGGCAATAAATAGGCCATGGTGGCGAAGTAATTACAATATAGCAATTAAACACTGGAATGGTAGATGTGCAGAAGATGAATGTGCCAGTTGAGATACTGGGGTGCAAAAGAGCAAGATAAATAAATAAATACAGTATGGGGATGAGGTAGATAGATGGGCTGTTTACAGATGGGCTATGTACAAGTGCAGTGATCTGTGAGCTGCTCTGACAGCTGGTGCTTAAAGCTAGTGAGGGAGATATGAGTCTCCAGCTTCAGTGATTTTTGCAGTTCATTCCAGTTATTGGCAGCAGAGAACTGCAAGGAAAGGCGACCAACTTAGGAATTGGCTTTGGGGGTAACCAGTGAGATATAGCTGCTGGAGCTCGTGCTACGAGTTGGTGCTGCTATGGTGACCAGTGAGCTGAGATAAGGTGGGGCTTTACCTAGCAGAGACTTGTAGATAACCTGTAGCCAGTGGGTTTGGTGACGAGTATGAAGCGAGGTCCAACCAACGAGAGCGTACAGGTCACAGTGGTGGGTAGTGAATGGGGCTTTGGTGACAAAACGGATGGCACTGTGATAGACTGCATCCAATTTGTTGAGTAGAGTGTTGGAGGCTATTTTATAGATGACATCGCCGAAGTCGAGGATATTTGTAGTGTTGTCTTTCTTGTCGTGACGTGTGTTATGTTCTATATTTATAAAAGAGAGGCCTTCATTGTAAATATACATTTGTTCTTAACTAACTTGCCTAGTTAGTTAAATAGAGGAAATCACACAATGCATGCATGTCACACAAACTTGGCTTCAACTTTAGGGTCTCCTTCAAAGTTGTGGCAGAAGTACTCCATTGTCACTTGTGTAAATGTAAAGATACCTTAATAGAAAATGACTCAAGTAAAAGTCAGCTAGTAAAATACTACTTGAGTAAAAGTCTAAAAGTATCTTGTTTAAATGTACTTAAGTACAGTGATGGGACAATTACTCAATTGCCATACTTTAGTAAAAGTAAATGCTAAACATCAGATCTTTTCACATATCTTTTTCAGAGGTGATCTGATTGGTCAAAAGACCAAAAATAGAATTATTGGGCTGCTTGTCTAAACTTTCCGTCTGTCAGTGTCAGCTGTCTTTGGCTTCTTTCTACATTGCTCTCCTGTGGCGGAGTAGTGAGTTGCATTTTGTATGATTTTACCCACAATGCCGTGCGAAATCGCTCCCCACCTTTGGAATATACTATTATTCCCAGATAAGGGGAGAACATACTTTCTATACACTTTATCTTATGATTTCAGACAATATCGCTCTCTCTAACTTGTTTTTTTAACACCAATTAGTATTTTAATACTAACTCTTCACATGAAAAATTATTATTTGTATTTCGTTTATTTCACAAAATAACTGGTGTAATATCTCATTTTGGATTCTCCTGTAGTTTTAATGGTAGGGCCCTGTCCGTCTCTCAACCCTTCCTTTTTCTATCGCAATAGCAGCCATGAGGTAAGCATACAGACTTTTTGTGAGTCTAAATTCTCATATATTTAATAAAATACAAATGTATTGCCCATTAAACGTTTACTAAGGTTCCCCTAACGTTTAAGTTTACACTACCGTCTAAGTCCCTTGACATATTTTATTTAGGAGAACCTACATTTCATGTGTAAATGTGCCGCACGATGTACCAAGCCAGGGATGCCATGTTGTCAACCAATAATTCTGAGAGGAGAAATTCAGGCCTAACGTTAAACGAATGCGAGTTAAACCTCTAACATAGCTGAATAGATTATGATCGTTTATAAAAAATTCTGATTTCCTTATTGTTAGGATCAACAATATCCATGTTCCATATCTGAAAGTTGCCATTAGACAGGCTAGCTAGCTACGCTGCTATCAAATTTGTTCTACCACATTTTGTTAGCATTGGCCATCTATAGTAGTAATGTTAGCTACCTACACCTACCTGGACACTAGTCTCACGATTTTGACTAATGTTCCCCGTTTATATTAGCAAACTGGTTACTTGTGTCTTGTTAAAGTCAGTGTCAAATATGTCACTTTCTAAGAACAGTAACATAGTGGATGATATTTAGCTACAAGACTAGTTAGATAGGATAGTAACGTTAACGTCGATTAACGTTAGCCCAGTTGCAACCAAGGTAACGTTAATCATCAGCATCGAACTAACTTAGCAATACTGGCTAACAATCAACCCGGAGTTATATTGGCTAAATGGTTAATATGATTCTGAGAATGGTTTCGCAAACTATGCTGAAATGTGTGATGTCACGTTTCTCTTGGCTATCTGATTAACCCATGGTCACACTACACACATTTAAGTTATATTGTTAGCAACATACAGTTATGCGTTAAACAAAGTGTAATGCGTTAGCTAACTCTTCATCTCTTAACCCAGCATGCTCAGGCTTCAAAAGAGGCTTGCCTCCAGCGTCCTGCGCTGTGGCAAGAAGAAGGTATGGCTGGACCCCAACGAGACCAATGAGATTGCTAACGCCAACTCCCGTAAGGATTCAGTCACTGTCTTTTAGCACGTTCTTTTGGTATTGTGTGATGTAGTTTTAATGTAGCCTGTGCATAATCTACACAGTAGGTGACTGAATATTGATTTGTTGCTGTAAATTCATCTGCCTTGTCTAACCCATATTTTCTGCCCCCCCCCTCAGGCCAGCAGATCCGTAAACTGGTAAAGGATGGTCTTATCATCCGCAAGCCTGTCACGGTGCACTCTCGTGCCCGCTGCCGCAAGAACACGCTGGCACGTCGCAAGGGAAGACACACGGGAATCGGTGAGTGAATGCTGTCCTACGTCTCATAGCTATATCGACTAGTGATGGCGATAGCCAATCAGGTAACGGCATTTTATTTACATAAATGTTTTGTATGGAAAACAGGATACTGCATTTTTGGGTATAGGCCTGAGATATTAATACTAACACCATCCTCTCCTCTGCCCACCCTACCAGGTAAGAGAAAGGGTACAGCCAACGCCCGTATGCCAGAGAAGCTGTCCTGGATGCGTCGCATGAGAATCCTGCGTCGTCTTCTCCGTCGCTACAGGGAGTCCCATAAGATTGACAGGCACATGTAAGTTCTCACATCCACCCTCGAGTTTAAAGATTCACAAGGCATAGCAACTCCTATTGGGTCCATTTCAAGGATGGCTGTTACACTTTGAATATGTTGAACTAACTACTAGCCTAGGCTGAACTAGCTAGCTATAATGGCTAACAAACAACCCAGAGTTATATTGGTAAAAAAATGATGATTCCCTGAGAATGGTTTCGCTAACTTTGCTGAAATTTGTGATGTCATGTTTCTCTTGGCTATCTGATTAACACCTGTTCAAATTCCTATTTGATTTAGGAAGGAAATTCAAATGTAGCTCATGAGTTGCTAAATTATTTATTTTGTATTTATTGAATTGTTTAAAGCATGTATTGTAGATTGATTTGCTCTTCTTGTTTTACCCCTTTCCTTCCCGCAGGTACCACAGCCTCTACCTTAAGGTGAAGGGTAACGTGTTCAAGAACAAGCGTATCCTCATGGAGCACATCCACAAGCTGAAGGCAGACAAGGCCCGCAAGAAGCTTCTGTGGTACGTCTAAAACCAACTCCCATCTGCCTTAGACTTTTCTATGCCGCAATGTTTTGTAGAGTGGAGAAGGAACTGAGCTGATGGGCACTTAAAAGCAGATATTTATATGGGAATGTTTATAGCTGGTAAGATGCACATTTGGGTTCAACCAAAAGACAAGTTACAGCATTGTTTGACCACTTTTCTCTCTGCAGTGACCAGGCTGAGGCCCGTCGTTCCAAGACAAAGGAGGCCCGTAAGCGCAGAGAGGAGCGCCTGGCAGCAAAGAAAGAGGAGATCATCAAGACCCTGTCAAAGGAGGAGGAGACCACCAAGAAGTAAACGGCTTCTTGTCCCTGACATTCACCTGCTGTACCTCCCTCTGTCAAGTGTTGACAATAAAGTGTACGAAAGACACAACCCTGTCTCCTGAGTCCACTCTTACTCGATAACACCTGTAATGTACACTACCTGACATGGTTTCATGGGTTTAACTGCCCACACAATTGATACGTGGCATTGGGTTACTTCTAGTTACAAGGATATAACCTGTCCTACACTGACATTGTGTGATTGACCTTACTGTATTTTTCCTCAGTGCAGACGTTTTCAAAAAGCTTGTAGGAAGTTGACAGAATACTTTGCATCGAGTGGCTCTTTTTTTTTCTTCGTTACCTTACATTTGCCACATGACGAGCTAAGAATCTTGTTATTTTATTGATAAGTGTAACTTTTGAAACTACATTGTTGGGCTATGAAGACATTTTGTAAAACTTGTCAGATGTGCCACTAGGTGTTTGAGAATGTGATTAGAGTTGGCGGTTTGTATATGGGTGTTATTGCCATCTAGTGGTTGTGGTACCCTTTTGTCCTGTGACTTTCCCTACCCTTTTCCAGCTGTACATCAGCTGACTTCCAAAGCCATTAGTGAAATTGTTTATTTGATTAAATTATCAAACATTTGCAAGTACAAAATGAAAAGCTTTACAATTTGTGCACTTTAATAAATCCTTTCAGTGGATTAAGTGAGCTAATTCCGGAGGTAGTAAGCCATCATTACATCAACCCTGGTGTGCCTACCTGTTAGACAAAATGGCTCCTGTAGAATCATTGCTATACTCTGGCAAATCTGCTGATCTCGTGGTCACTGTGGCACCCACAGCACTGATCAGCATAATATGAATATCAGTCGGGGAAATTTTCTATGCTATTTGAGAATGGTGCCCATAACATTTTTATTTAAGGGAAGGGACTAAGGCAGTGGATCATGGAGGGAATATTCAAATGGAAATTTTCATTTTGGATGAAAATCCAAATGGGCCAGAGACCTTTTATGCTAGTTTACATGGGCAATTATATTTTAAAGGTCAGTCTGACACTAAGCAATTTTACATTTGAGTCCTTCAGGAGATGCTCATTTGCAGAGGGACTTAGTCCATATGTCACATGTGCTTATGGTTCTATTTAGTCCTTTTCCCTCGTGCTTTATTTTGAATTGATTTACTTATTGCTTTAATATTATTGTGTGTTTGGTTTACTTATGTGACTGGTTTTGCATTGGTTAAAGTTTGTTTCGTGTGAATGAGTGTTAGGGACCTGAGCCGCACCCCGGTAACCTCTACAGGATCGGTGTTTCCCCCCCCCCCTGCGGGACGGGTGTGCTAATGTGATTAGCATGAGGTTGCCAGGAAATAAACATATCTGATATTGGTAGAAAGCTTCAATTCTTGAAAATCTAACTGCACTGTCCAATTTACAGTAGCTATTACAGTGAAAGAATACCATGCTATTTGAGAGTGCACAGTTAATAAACAATTTAGGCACATTTGGGCAGACTTGATACATGTTGAACAGAACTACAATGGTTCATTGGATCAGTCTAAAACGTTGCACATACACTGCTGCTGTCTAGTGGCCAAAATCTAAATTGCACCTAAACTGGAATAATACATTGTATTATCTTTTACCAGATCTTATGTGTTCTTTTCTACATTAATTTCAAACTTTAAAGTGTTTCTTTCAAATGGTATCAACAATATGCATATCCTTGCTTCAGGTCCTGAGCTACAGGCAGTTAGATTTGGGTATGTCATTTTAGGCGAAAATTGAAAGGGAAAAAGGGTCTGATCCTTAAGATTAATGAGGTGCCAGTGCGCAAAGGCAGCCCTCAAAATTCAGTTCAGTGTTATGACTAGTTGCCGAAGTTTTAACGAACATGAAAGTGGTTTGTAGCGTGAAATCCTGTGGAGGTGGTTGGGCAACACTGTGCTGTGACTGGCGCAGAGATGGCTGGAAACGTAGGGGGTTAGGAGTTGAGGAAGACGGGATGGAGTATAGTGTTGGAGTCGTGAGAGTAAAGGTTAAGAAGAGGACGCCTGAGGAGCCGTTGCAGTTCTTGTCGGGGGAGAGGAGGGATGTTCGGTTCGCAGTGTTGTACTGAGATAAATGGAGTTCATGGTGTTGGTGAAAGGTGAGGACGACGGTGGGGTCACTGCGGTGAGTCCGATCACGATGATTAGCGATTTGGAGAGAAAAGTTGGAGAGGTTGAGTCTGCTAAAGTTCTTTGTGATGGAAGTTTGGTGGTGGGTCGTATCAATACTAAACAGTATGAGAAGGCGCTCAAACTCAAGCAGGTATGGCAACGTGTGAATTACAGTGGCATAACGGTGTTAAATATCCCCCCTGCCAGAATTACCCCCCCTCCCATACTAAACAGTATGAGAAAGCGCTCAAACTCAAGCAGGTATGGCAACGTGTGAATTACAGTGGCATAACGGTGTTAAATATCCCCCCTGCCAGAATTATCCCCCCTCCCCCTTTGCGTGAACGCGCACACACTCAATTCTTCGTTGCTGCGACTTGCTTGCTAGTTGAGATTTCTGCTCTTCACTCCGTTGTCAGTTTAGCACACATTTCACTGATCTTAGTAGCAGAAAGCATTTGTTATTGTGTCCTTCAAGGCAGCTGACAATGATCACGTTAAGCTGCGTTTCATAAATTTTTTTTATGGCGGTTTGATCACGGGGGAGGTGCTAGTAATGTCTGCAGTTTTCGGTTTGTCAATTTGTTTCAAGTGTATTAGTCTATAAATACATCGCTTTGCCAAAATTCGTCATCTTTCCAATGTCATATTCGACTAGTAGTTGTTCTGAAATGTTTATTGCTTGCCTACGTTTTACTCCCTCCTCTATGTTTAATATAACACACATACATTAATTATTCATTTCTGTTGCCTATCCTGACGTGAAGTTTGTTCTATAGAAAGTGTTTGACTCTGATGTGTGCCACAGAAAGTATTTGACTCTAGCCCAAAAAAATTAAGGAAATTAGAAGGGGGTTTCGGAAAGGCCATTTTCTTGCCTGCCGAAATTCAGCAGGTAATGGATTGAGGATATGGATATTTGGTAAAGCAGAGTGGGGTCAGTTTCAGGAGTTGCGTGAACAGAAGCTGTCTCAGGTTGATCTCAATTCAGATATAGAAACAGTGAATGATGGAGTAAAAGGGGCTGCAAGGCTGGTGATTCCTATGGGTACGGGGGAGAAAGAGGAATGCAGTTCCCTGGTGGAACGTGTACAGAAGCTGTGAAGAGTAGGAACAGGGCTTTCAGAATGTTGACAAGGTCCCATAACTACCAGCATCTGATTCAGCATCGACACGCACAAGCAGTAGTAAGGAGGATCATTAGGACAGCTAAGAGGGAGTGTTGGTGCTGGTTCTGTGGAAACATAGGCAGGACCACTCCTGTGGGAGAGGTATGGTGGCTGATTAAGAGGATGAGTGGGGTCAGACGAGATTGGGATCTCCCTGTGCTGAAAAGTGGGGAGATCGTTGCAGTGAGACATGAAGGCAGAGATGTTAGCCCAGGCATTTTTGAAGGTGCACAGCTCAAATAATCTGACAGAAGAGGGGCAGCGTGGAAGAGAGAGGGTCAGAGGAGAACATCTGGGGGTCCTGGATCAGAGAGAGGTGGTGGGGGATGCATTGAATGAACCTTTTACATTGGCTGAGATTTAAGAGAGCGTTAGCTCAAGCTGGGGTAGTATCTCCTGGGAAGGATGAAATGTTACATGGTGGCTTGTCTCAGTGACTGCAATGGGGGAAGTATTGGGCCTTTACAATAAGGTGTGGCAGGAAGAGAAACTGCCTGGAAGTTGGAAGCAGGCTGTAGTGGGGCCGATAGCGTTGACATCATACGTATGTAAACTTATGGAAAGGATGTTAACTTACTTTCTGGAGAGTGGAGGACTAATTTCACCAGATTAAAATGGGTTCGGAAAAGGCAGGGGAACAATGGATTCTGTACTGTGCCTTGAGTCAATCACACGGAATGCACAGGCAAATAGAGAAGGCCTATGATATGATGTGAAAGGAAGGCCTACTTATCAAGCTGGATATCATGGGGGTTGGAGGAAGGGTTTCTAACTGAATAAAGGATTTTCTTTTTGGGCGATCAGTACAAGTGATGGTGGGGATCTCTGTCAGAAAGCTATGAGGTAGATAATGGTACTCCCCAGGGACGTGTCTTTAGTCCCTTGTTGTTCTCCATTATGATTGATGATATATTCTCCCAGGTGAGACCTGATATTGAGAGGTCCTTGTTTGCAGATGCCGGGGAACTGTGGAAGAGAGTGAGAAATATTACCCATACAGCCAGGAGAGTTCAAGAAGCAATCAGTTAAGTTTAGCAGTGGACCCTCAGGTAGGGCTTCAAGTTTTCAGTTGAGAAAACATACTTTTTTTTCTAGAGGGAAGGTTGGGGAGGAAATATGCTTCAAGTTGCATGGAAGGAATCAGGAGAGGGTGGTAGTGTTTAGGTTCCTGGGGGTCTCGTTTGACACTCGAATGACATGGGCAGTGCATATTAACAGAGTAGTTGTCAAAGGAAAGAAAATATTGAACATCAGGAATGGAGTGGGGGGCCAGATAGAATAGCGTTGAAAATGCTATATATAAGTGCTGTTAAGTTCATCAATGGAAATGTAGCATATCGATCAGCAGTTCAGACATCTTTAAAAAAGCTTAGGCCTCCTGAGTGGTGCAGTGGTCTAAGGCACGGCATCGCAGTTTCTAGCTGTGCCACTAGTGATCCTGGTTCAAGTTCAGGCTCTGTCGCAGTCGGCCGCGACCGGGAGACCCATGGGGCTGGTCACATTTGGCCCAGCGTCGTCCGGGTTAGGGGAGGGTTTGGCCGACAGGGATGTCCTTGTCCCATTGTGCTCTAGCGACTCCTGTGGCGGGCCGGGCGCATGCACGGTGACACCGTCGCCAGGTGTATAGGCACATTGGTGTGGCTGACTTCCAGGTTAAGCTGGCATTGTGTCAAGAAGCAGTGCGGCTTGGTGGGGTCGGGTTTCGGGGGACGCATGGCTCGCGACCTTCGCCTTCCGTACTGGAGATGCAGCGATGAGACAAGACTGTAACTACCAATTGGATACCATGAAAGGGGGTAAAAAAAGCCCTAAGAATATGTAGGGGGCCCCCTAAGCGAGATTGGGGGGGGGGGGCACAAGGCTCAAGCCGGTCCTGATGATGTTACTGATTAAGCTTTCTCCACCCTCTCCAGAAGTGGCCTGCTATGACAAGACATCGGAACACCACGATGCTGACGCGACGAATGCTCCATACCAAACAACTATGGACTCTAGTGTGCATGTGGTGTGAGTGTTCCCGAGCGTGTCCTTATGTTTTGTTTTGTGTTGCTTTTATCCTGTAACCTTTTAATAATAAGACAGATATTAAAGAACCGTAAACTGTCTGCCTCCTGCCTGTCTGTGATATTGGGATTTAGAGAACTTTGGTTTTTGACACATACAGTTAGTTAGTGACTTACAGTTAGGCGAGACAACCACATCCGTCACAGTGAGTACATTTTTATTTTTAGTCAAATATTTTTAGAAATGGATCGTGAAAGGCCTATTATCATTGTCAGATTCCCGTTGATCATGGTGATGGACGACCAGGTAAAGTAGGCGGTGATCAGTTTGGGGTGAACACTGACATACTGGACGGCCAATGTCAGTTTGTGTTCGACAGCCCAAAGCCTGGATCCTCAACGACAAGTGGAGGAACATGCCGGCATCTGAAGTCTACAAGGAAAGACCATTCGGAATTGTAGCGGATGAGGTCCACGTAGCCTATAAATAAATGGTAAGTATGGCTGTGAAGGATGGCTAATGAAATGTCTAGGCTATCGTTATATCAATGAAGGTAGTGTTAGAAACCTAACATATATACATCTCATTGCTATGGAACTGAAATAGTTATCATTACTGAGGAAACATTGCATTTAACGTCAGTCAAAGACACTCATCAAGATTCTTTATCTGGTTTGTATTAGGCCTAATCAGGGGAGAGGGTTCAAAAGGAAATCCAGCGTTCAGAGAGAGCTTCGAAAGGCTTGGAGAGCTCCGGTCTCTCACCAAAAAGGCTGAGTGAACTTGTCACTACTCAAATTGCATAAAAAAAAGGTCATCCTTTTGAAACAAAGCAAAAATACACAACTTTTATTTGAGTTATTATTAACTTCCTGTCATCTTTGGTCATTGCAGTTTATTTGAAAAGCTTAATATCTATTGAAATATTCACAATGTCATTGCTGTGACTGAGCTTCCTGCTAAACTATCTTAAACCACACAGCTCCGTTTTGATACCAGATAAAATAAAACAACTGGTATTTTAAGGAGATCCATGATGTGCTGTACACAATGTTCTAAAATAAATGCTGCTTTTTTACTGTTGGTGGTTATCTTGAGTCCAGACTCCTGTTGACCAAGATCCTGAATATGATGAGGGAAACTTGAGTAGCTGTCAGTGCGAACATTAGGCTTGGACTGCGTCAGGTTCCTGCCAATGACCTGAACTGCCTTGATTGGGTGGTAAAGGAGGTTGAAGAGGAAGGACAGTTCATGTCTCCCATCCTTATTTACTGTAATTCACTCAAGGTACTTGGGCAAAGCACTTGGGTTGACAAAGATCCTGAACATAAATCTGAACACCAACAGTTGAAGTCAGAAGTTTACATACACCGTAGCCAAATACATTTAAACTCAGTATTTCACAATTCCTGACATTTAATCCTAGTAAAAATTCCCTGTCTTAGGTCAGTTAGGATCACCACTTTATTTCAAGAATGTGAAATGTCAGAATAATAGTAGAGAGTGATTTATTTCAGCTTTTATTTCTTTCATCACATTCCCAGTGGGTCAGAAGTTTACATACACTCAGTTAGTATTTGGTAGCATTGCCTTTAAATTGTTTAACTTGGGTCAAATGTTTCGGGTAGCCTTCCACAAGCTTCCCACAATAAGTTGGGTGAATTTTGGCCCATTCCTCCTGACAGAGCTGGTGTAACTGAGTCAGGTTTGTAGGCCTCCTTACTCGCACATGCTTTTTCAGTTCTTCCCACAAATGTTGTATAGGATTGAGGTCAGGGCTTTGTCCAATACCTTGACTTTGTTGTCCTTAAGGCATTTTGCCACAACTTTGGAAGTATGCTTGGGGTCATTTACCATTGGAAGACCCATTTGCGACCAAGCTTTAACTTCCTGACTGATGTCTTGAGATGTTGCTTCAATATATCCACATAATTTTCCATCCTAGTGATGCTATCTATTTTGTGAAGGGCACCAGTCCCTCCTGCAGCAAAGCACCCCCACAACATGTCTCATGCAGAAAGTAGATGTCCTAACCGACTTACCAAAACTATAGTTTGTTAACAAGAAATTTGTGGAGTGTTTGAAAAGCGAGTTTTAATGACTCCAACCTAAGTGTATGTAAACATCCGACTTCAACTGTAGTTATTGAGATGTATCATAGCAAAACTATACCAAAGAACAAGACGACTGATAATGGGTTTGGATTTACGTAACATTTCACATGTGATGTATGGCACACCAGGGGATGTAGACGATACACAGTGCATTCGGAAAGTATTCAGACCACTTGACTTTTTCCACATTTTGTTACGTTACAGCCTTATTCCAGAATGTATTAAATAGTTTTTTCCTCATCAATCTACACACAATACCCCATAATGACAAAGAAAAAACAGGTTTGTAGAAATATTTGCAAATGTCTAAAAAAACAACTGAAATATCACATTTATGTAAGTATTCAGACCCTTTACTCAGTACTTTGTTGAAGCACCTTTGGCAGTGATTACAGCCTCGAGTCTTCTGCGTATGACGCTACAAGCTTGGCACTCCTGTATTTGGGGTGTTTCTCCCATTCTTCTCTGCAGATCCTCTCAAGCTCTGTCAAATTGGATGGGCAGCGTTGCTGCACAGCTAATTTCAGGTCTCTCCAGAGATGTTTGATCTGGTTCAAGTCTGGGCTCTGGCTAGCCCACTCAAGGACATTCAGAGTCTTGTCCCGAACCCACTCCTGCGTTGTCTTGGCTCTGCATAGGGTTGTTGTCCTGTTGGAAGGTGAACCTTCGCCCCCAGTCTGAGGTCCTGGAAGCTCTGGAGCAGGTTGTCATCAAAGATCTCTCTGTATTGCTCCATTCATCTTTCCCTCGATCCTAACTGGTCTCCCAGTCCCTGCCGCTGAAAAACATCCCTACAGCATGATGGGGTGCCAGGTTTCCTCCAGACGTCAGGCTTGGCATTCAGGCCAAAGAGTTCAATCTTGGTTTCATCAGACCCGAGAATCTTGTTTCAGATGGTCTGAGAGTTCTGTAAGTGCATTTTGGCAAACTCAAAATGGTCTGACATGTGCCTTTTACTGAGGAGTGGCTTCCGTCTGGCCACTCTACCATAAAGGCCTGATTGGTGGAGTGCTGCAGAGATGGTTGTCCTTCTGGAAGGTTCTCCCATCTCCACAGAGGAACTCTGGAGCTCTGTCAGAGTGACCATCGGGTTCTTCGTCACCTCTCTGACCAAGGCCCTTCTCTAATCCAGGAAGAGTCTTGGTGGTTCCAAACTTCTTCCATTTAAGAATGATGGAGGCCACTGTGTTCTTGGTGACCTTCAATGCTGCAGACGTTTTTTTGGTACCCTCTACAGATCTGTGCCTTGACACAATCCTGTCTCGGAGCTCTACGGACAATTCCTTCGACCTCATGGCTTGGTTTTAGCTCAACTGTGGGACCTTATATAGACAGGTGTGTGCCTTTCCAAATCATGTCCAATCAATTGAATTTATCACACGTGGACCCCAATCAAGTTGTAGAAACATCTTAAGGATGATCAATGGAAACAGGATGCACCTGAGCTCAATTTTGAGTCTCATAGCAAAGGTCTGAATACTTATGTAAATATTTGTTTTTTATTTTAAAGAAATTGTCAAAAATGTCTAAACCTGTTTTCGCTTTGTCATTATGGGGTATTGTGTGTAGATTGAGGAATAATTTTTATTTAATACATTTTAGAATAAGGCTGTAACGTAACAAAATTAGAAAAAAGTCAAGGTGTCTGAATACTTTCCGAATGCACTGTACAGTGCCTTGCAAAATTATTCATCCCCCTTTGGCATTTTTCCTATTATGTTGCATTACAACCTGTAATTTAAATGGATTTTTATTTGGATTCGATGTAATGGACATACACAAAATAGTCCAAATTGGTGAATTGAAATGGAAAAAATAACTTGTTTCAAAAACAAATATGTATTCACCCCCTTTGCTATGAAGCCCCTAAATAAGATCTGGTGCAACCAATTACCTTCAGAAGTCACATAATTAGTTAAATAAAGTCCACCTGTGTGCAATCTAAGTGTCACATGATCTGTCATATGATCTCAGTATGTATACACCTGTTCTGAAAGGCCCCAGAGTCTGCAACACCACTAAGCAAGGGGCACCACCAAGCAAGCGGCACCACAAGACCAAGGAGCTCTCCAAACAGGTCAAGGACAAAGTTGTGGAGAAGTACAGATCAGGGTTGGGTTATAAAAACAAATATCTGAAACTTTGAACATCCCACGGAGCACCATTAAATCCATTATTAAAAAATTGAAAGAATATGGCACCACAACAAAACTGCCAAAAGAGTGCCGCCCACCAAAACTCACGGACCAGGCAAGAAGGGCATTAATCAGAGAGGTGACAAAGAGACCAACGATAACCCTGAGGGAGTTGCAAAGCTCCACAGCGGAGATTGGAGTGTCTGTCCATACGACCACTTTAAGCCGTACACTCCACAGAGCTGGGCTCTATGGAAGAGGGCCAGAAAAAAGCCATTGCTTAAAGAAAAAAATAAGCAAACACGTTTGGTGTTCGCCAAAATGTATGTGAGAGACTTCCCAAACATATGGAAGAAGGTACTCTGTTTAGATGAGAATAAAATTGAGCTTTTGGCCATCAAGGAAAATGCTATGTCTGGCGCAAACCCAACACCTCTCATCACCCCGAGAACACCATTCCCACAGTAAAGCACGGTGGTGGCAGCATCATGCTGTGGGGATGTTTTTCATCGGCAGGGACTGGGAAACTGGTCAGAATTTAAGGAATGATGGATGGCGCTAAATACAGGGAAATTCTTGAGAGAAACATGTTAGTCTTCCAGAGATTTGAGACTGGAATGGAGGTTCACCTTCCAGCAGGACAATGACCCTAAGCATACTGCTAAAGCAACACACTTGAGTGGTTTAAGGGGAAACATTTAAATGTTTTGGAATGGCCTAGTCAAAGCCCAGACCTCAATCCAATTGAGAATCTGTGGTATGCCTTAAAGATTGCTATACACCAGCGGAACCCATCCAACTTGAAGGAGCTGGAGCAGTTTTTCCTTGAAGAATGGGCAAAAATCCCAGTGGCTAGATGTGCCAAGCGTATAGAGGCATACCCCAAGAGACTTGCAGCTGTAATTGCTGCAATAGGTGGCTCTACAAAGTATTGACTTTGGGGGTGGGTGAACAGTTATGCACGCTCATGTTTTCAGTTTTTTTGTCTTGTTTCTTGTTTGTTTCACAATAAAAAATGTTTTTCATCTTCAAAGTGGTAGGTATGTTGTGTAAATAAAATGATACAAACGCCCCAAAAATCTATTTTAATTCCAGGTTGTAAGGCAACAAAATAGGAAAAATGCCAAGAGCGGTGAATACTTTCGCAAGCCACTGTAGTTCACCAAGTTAGCAGGGCTGGTCGAAGTGAGACAAAAGCAAGTGCAATACTCTATTTTCCAAAACATTCCATGCGCGTTGACAAAACAGTTGATGAGATCATGCAGTCAGGCACCAAGTCATGCTTAGAAAAGCACTGCATGGCCACTTTGAATATCAACCCAGTAATGTAGAGCCACAGGGCATTTGTGCTGTTTGTGGGAAGCCAATTCCTAACCATGAAGCATTAAAGGAAGTGGTTTTCACTTGTACAAAGTGTAGGACCAAATGACAACATTTTGATTAGACATTTTAAGTTACTATGGGGGCCCTATTGGTTAAGGACACACCGCATCCTTTTACTGACATAGATGTGCGTCCTGGATTTACCACCAAACTTATAGATGCAGTGATATAACAGAGTGAAAATATATTTGATCTTGTTTATATTCAACGACAACACCCGAAAGAGATATTAAACATCATATTGAGGTGTTTGAGGATATTGAAAGAGTTGAGACTAGCTTCCTGGGGAAAAGCTTCTCAGAGCCAGATCTTCATTACGGCGGTCATTTTGATGAAGACTGATGGCCTTGACATGGCCACCAGCTACTCCAGCTGAGTAAAATGTGAACTAGTACGGAAATAGCGAATTGAAAGAAAGATGAACCCGTGACGACATCTGGCAGCAGTAAGACTCTGATCTTGCAAGCACTGCAAAGATTGTAGATTGCCGTCTTCATTTCCCTGCCACACATTTGACACATTCGATCGTATTCATGCTCAACCTTATGTAACCCTAAACAAACCAGTACTCATAAAGGATGTGCTCCATGTTACCCTTCCAACCAGCAGTATTAATTTCTCTGAACTGCACCAATGTTCTGGGAGGAATTCATAGCTTTAAGGGCGTTCACATGGTTTTGTTGTATTTGAAGAGCATGACAGAGCCGTACTAACTATGCCTTCTTATAGCATAAGCTGGTACAATCCTTATTTAAATGTGGATCTTTTTGTTGTGATTACTGTGGATACGTGAACATTTCATCAATATTTCATAATGTAATCAAATAGGCTTTGTTTATTCATTCAACATTGTATTATTGTCACGTTCGTCGTTAGGAGAAAGAGAGGAGGACCAAGGCGCAGCGTAATAACAATACATCTTCCTTTTTAATGAAGACGAAACAAACACTTTTACAAACTAACAAAACAACGAACGTGAAGCTATACAAAACAAATAAGTGCAGACACGGGCAACTTACACATAGACAATTACCCACAACCTACCTAATGACTATGGCTGCCTAAATTTGGCTCCCAATCAGAGACAACGATAGACAGCTGTCTCTAATTGAGAACCAATCTAGGCAACCATAGACTTACATAAACACCTACACTAACACAACCCCATGAACTCTACAACACCCCCTAGACAATACAAACACCCTGGACGAGACAAAAAACACACAACATCCCCCATGTCACACCCTTACCTAACTAAAATAATAAAGAAAAACAAAGATAACTAAGGCCAGGGCGTGACAGTACCCCCCCCCCCCCCCAAAGGTGCGGACTCCGGCCGCAAAACCTGACACAGAAGGGGAGGGTCCGGGTGGGCCTTCCTACGGCGGCGGCTTCAGGTGTGGCAGTGGACCCCACTCCACCATAGTCAATACCCGCTTAAGTGGCCTCCCAGGAACGAGGACCGTTGCAGCGAGTCCCGGACTGAAGACCATCGAGAGGGCGCCACTGGACTGAGGGGCAGCTCCGGAGACTGAGGGGCAGCTCCGGACTGAGGGCAGCTCCGGACTGAGGGCAGCTCCGGACTGAAGGGCAGTCTCCGGACTGAGGGCACTCGACGAGGGCAGCTCCGGACTGAAGGCAACTCCGGACTGAAGGCAGCTCCGGACTGAAGGCGGCTCATGAGGGCGGCCATGACTGGCGGGCGATCTGGCGGCTCCTGACTGCGCTGGCGGCTCTGGCGGCTCCTGACTGGCTGGCGGCTCTGGCGGCTCCTGACTGGCTGCGCGCTCTGGCGGCTCCTGACTGGCTGGCGGGCATCTGGCGGCTCCTGACTGGCTGGCGGCTCTGGCGGTCCTGACTGGCTGGCGGCTCTGGCGGCTCCTGACTGGCTGCGCTCTGGCGGCCACTGCTGGCGGCTCTGGCCGCGCTCCTGGACTGCGGGCGGCTCTGGCGGCTCCTGACTGGCTCGGGCTCTGGCGGCTCCTGACTGCGGGCGCTCTGGCGGCTCCTGACTGGCGGGCGGATCTGGCTGGCTCCTTGACTGGCGGGCGGCTCTGGCGGCTCCTGACTGGGGCGCTCTGCGGCCGACTGCTGGCGTCTGCGCTCCTGACTGGCTGGCGGCTCTGCGGCTCCTGCTGGTGGGCTCTGCGGCTTCCTGACTGGCTCGGCGCTGGCGGCTCCGACTGGCTGGCGGCTCTGACTCGGGCGCTCCTGACGGGCGCTCTGCGCTCCTGACTGGCGGCGGCTCTGGCGGCTCCGGTGACTGGCGCGGCTCTGGCGGCTCCTGACTGGCTGGCGCTCTGGCGGCTCTGACTGGCTGCGGGGCTCTCGGCTCTCGACTGCGGGCGGCTCTGGCGGCTCTGACTGGCTGGCGCCTCGCGGCTCCTGACTGCTGGCGGCTCATGACTGCGGCGCCTCCTGACTGGCTGGCGGCTCTGGCGGCTCTGACTGGCTGCGCTCGACGGCTGGCTCTGCGGCTCCTGACTGGCTGGCGCTCTGGCGGCTCCTGACTGGCGGGCGCTCTGGCGGCCCTGACTGGCGGGCGCTCAGATGGCGCTGGGCGACGGGCAGCTCAGATGGCGCTGGGCAGACGGGCAGCTCAGATGGCGCTGGGCATACGGGCAGCCTCAATGACGCTGGGCAGGCAGGCAGCTCAAACGGCGCTGGGCAGACGGACAGCGCAGACGGCGCTGGGCAGACGGCAGACTCTGGCCGGCTGAGGCGCACAGTACCTGGTGCGTGGTGCCGGAACTGGTGGTACCGGGCTAAGGACACGCACCTCAAGGCTAGTGCGGGAGCAGCAACAGGGCGCACAGGCTCTGAGCAGCAACAGGGCGCACAGGCTCTGGAGACGCACTGGAAAGCCTGGTGCGTGGTGTAGGCACTGGTGATACTGGGCTGGAGACACGCACCACTAGGCGAGTGCGGGGAGCAGGAACAGTGCACACTGGACTCTCAAGGCGCACTATAGGCCTGGTGCGTGGTATTGGCACTGGTGGTACTGGGCTGGGAACACTCACCACTGGGCGAGCGAGGGCTGCCACAGGAGAACTGGTGGTGGGCTGCCACAGGAGAGCTGGTGCGTTGAGCTGGCACAGAATGGTAGTAGGAGCGCGACAGAGGCCTGGTGCGTGAGGCTGGCACAGTCTTCACCAGACGGCTAGCCCGCACCTCAGGACGAGTATGGAGAGCTGACTCAGGTGACATCAAATCCCCGACACGCTCCGTCGGGCGGATGTCGTGCCTCATGCACCAAACCAGCAAATCCCTAATTTCTCTCTCCTCCAATTTCCCCATTAGATCCTTCACAGTCTCTACTTCGCTCACCTCCAATACTGCCCTCACCTGCTCTGATTCCATCTTCGGCTCCTCACAGTAAGCACGGGGAGCTGGCTCAAGGCTCCTACTACCCAGCTACACTCCCCGAGAGCCCCCCCCCCCCAAGAAATGTTTGGGGTTGCCAGCCGCTCTGCCGTGCTAGCTCCTCATACCGGCGCCTCTCTGCTTTCGCTGCCTCCAGCTCTGCCTTGGGGCGGCGATATTCCCCTGGTTGTGCCCAGGGTCCTCCGCTGTCTAATACCTCCTCCCAAGTCCAGGAGTCCTGTGTCCTCGGCCGCTGCTGTTGTTGCCCGTCATCACGMTGCTTGGTCCTAGGTTGGTGGGTAATTCTGTCACGATCGTCGTTAGGAGAAAGAGAGGAGGACCAAGGCGCAGCGTAATAACAATACATCTTCCTTTTTAATGAAGACGAAACAAACACTTTTACAAACTAACAAAACAACAMACCGACGACCGTGAAGCTATASAAAACAAATAAGYGCAGACACTGGCAACTTACACATAGACAATTACCCACAACCTACCTAATGACTATGGCTGCCTAAATATGGCTCCCAATCAGAGACAACGATAGACAGCTGTCTCTAATTGAGAACCAATCTAGGCAACCATAGACTTACATAAACACCTACACTGAACACAACCCCATGAACTCTACAAACACCCCCTAGACAATACAAACACCCTAGACGAGACAAAAACACACAAACATCCCCCATGTCACACCCTGACCTAACTAAAATAATAAAGAAAAACAAAGATAACTAAGGCCAGGGCGTGACACTTATTGAAAAGGTATTTGATAAGCAATGTATTACAGTACAAATCTGTGTATTAAGTGTGTTTTGAACAGAACAATTGTTTGGACCAGCTTGCACATTGTAGTTTACACATGGAATTTATTTTTCCTTTAGAAACATTGTTAATAACATTGGACAGAAAATAGTGCTGATTATTACAGGAATACACACATTTTACCCATGCTCCTCTGCTTTATGGAGTAAGGTATAACGTATATAACCTCATACTGAGGAGCACCACAGAGCAAATACTTAGGACACTGCAACCTGGCCTTGAGATTTTCCATAAGCCACCCATTTTTTCATTTTTTTTATTATCACGTAAATAGGTTTTCGACTTCTGTCCAAGTCTAAAAGTTAAATGCTCTGTTGGGGTGCAACAAGAAAAACATTTGAGAGCAAATACCAACACTTACAGAGAGAGGATGTGACCCTATAGTCTGGGCTATATGGTCATTCCAAAAATAATATTCCCGGGAGGGTGCTCAACCGGCAGTCAACTCCTAACAAATCACAAGTTGGTTTAGGCTGGGCTCAAAATAGAAGCGGCAGCGAGGGAGGAGTACCCTTCTCAAATAGTCCAGTAATCTGCGTTGCCAGGTCATAAAGGCAGCATGGTGCAGCGTTCAGAAATACACGTCTTTTCCATTTACAATGGAATATATACGTATATTTCATTTGTCCTCTCATCCAGCCTCACGTCTCATTGTGTCACTCCTGCCCTCCAACCCTTCCACTGATTGAAAACGTAAGTGCTAAGTGTTTAATAGTTTTAGCAGTTAGAAAAGGTCAACAGATGAGGAAAGTGACATTCAGTAAAAACAATAGTGTTGCTTTTAGGATTACTGGATAATCAATACAACATAACCAATTTAAGTTTCCCCATAACTTAGCATTTGAACTTGTACTTGTCTTGGATATGTTTGATCTCAAGACTGCCTTTACACTATTGTTTTTCCTGGAAGCCACTTTCCTCATCTGTTTACCTCACTTTTCTAACTACTTAAACTATCGAACACTTAGCACTTATCCTTTCTACCACTCACTTCTGATTGAATGCCAGTGCTCAAACTTGAGGAC
This sequence comes from Salvelinus sp. IW2-2015, assembly GCF_002910315.2. Taxonomy (NCBI): domain Eukaryota; kingdom Metazoa; phylum Chordata; class Actinopteri; order Salmoniformes; family Salmonidae; genus Salvelinus; species Salvelinus sp. IW2-2015. The sequence continues at coordinate 71,558,849 of NC_036860.1, forward strand.
AAGGCCCTCTGGTCTATCCTCCCTTGTCTCTCCTTCAGCAAAGGCCCACTGGATATTGCGACTGTTCCTTTTCTGTCAGTCGGTCGCCTCCAACTAACCTGCTTGTCACTCCATCAGGCCCTCTCACAACATACAGTACCTGCGCCAAGATAAATGTTAACTACTGTAACCCTACACTCACATTCACAACAAAGTACAGTATTACAGTATTAGTACAGTATTCTAAACTTACTCGCTCTGTATGTGCTGTAGAACGTCCACCAAGTCTCCAGGTATAGTATTGTCTTTGAATAAAGTCCAAGGGGATACTATGGAGAGAGTGCGAGAGAGATAATGTATGTAGCGGAATTAAATTCAGTATGAGTCATCAGCCAACAAATACATCCGGAGGGGAGTGTATCTCTAATTTCTACCTGTGTTAATCAGTGTGTGTTTTTCTCACTACTGTGTCTAACCCCTGTACTCATGAGGACAGACATGGCATTCAGACTGCCACAGTAAGTCTGCTCCATCCCAGAAAGGCATGTCTCAGCCATTTCACAGTTACAGAGTGACAATTATGAGCTGACGCACACCCCCAAAAAGTTAGCAGTGGTGCTGACTAACGGAGAGTAAATTGTAGCCAATAAAAATAAACCACCAAAGTTTTGTCATGAACCTGAAGAAGGCACGTTGATGTCGAAACGTTGGTGGTTTACCCAATAAATTACTGGGAGCAAAACATAAGAACATCTTCCTAATATTGAGTTGCACCCCCCTCTTTTGCCTTCAGAACAGCCTCAATTCGTTGGGGCATGGAGTCTACAAGGTGTCGAAAGCGTTCCAAAGGGATGCTGGCCCATGTTGACCCCAATGCTTCCCACAGTTATGTCAAGTTGGCTGGATGTCTTATGGGTGGTGGGCAATTCTTGATGCACACAGGAAACTGAAAAACCCAGCAGCGTCGCAGTTCTTGACACAAACCAGTGCACCTGGCACCTACTACCATACCCCATTCAAAGGCACGTAAATCTTTTGTCTTGCCCATTCACCCTCTGAATGGCACACATACACAATCCATGTCTCAATTGAAATAAGGAAATGGAAAAACCCCGTTGGAAAGAAACTTCTGCCAAAAAGGCAATCTGATTTTGGACTAGAAGAAGGCTGTAGAAATACTGCTGTTTGAGGCAGGGAAAACACCTATTGCCATATGAGAGGAGAGGAGCTGCTCTGCTTAGTTACTCCTCCTCTTAACAGTCTCCTACTATTCAATGTGTGACTCATTACTGATAGTGCCTATTTAGATTAGTGTGATGGGGACTGTGAGTTCTTTCTTAGTGTGTTTGGGGAAATTGAGTTGTGTGTCAAATCAAAATATATTGGTCACATACACATGGTTAGCAGATGTTATTGCGAGTGCAGCGAAATGCTTGTGCTTCTAGTTCCGACAGTGCAGCAATATCTAACAAGTAATCTAACAATTCCACAACAACTACCTAATACACACACATCTAAGTAAAGGAATAGAATAAGAATATATACATATAAATATATGGATGAGCAATGACAGAGCGGCATAGGCAAGATGCAATACGTGGTATAAAATACAGTATATACATGTGAGATGAGTAATGCAAGATATGTAAACATTAATAAAGTGGCATTATAAAAGTGACTAGTGTTCCAGTTATTAGAATGGCCAATGATTTCAAGTCTGTATGTTGGCAGCAGCCGCTCTGTGTTAGTGATGGCTGTTTAACAGTCTGATGGCCTTGAGATGGAAGCTATTTTTCAGTCTCTCGGTCCCAGCTTTGACGCACCTGTACTGACCTCGCCTTCTGGATGGTAGCGGGGTGAACAGGCAGTGGCTCGGGTGGTTGTTGTCCTTGATGATCTTTATGGCCATCCTGTGACATCGGGTGCTGTGGGTGTCCTGGAGGGCAGGTAGTTTTCCCCCGGTGATGCGTTGTGCAGACCTCACTACCCTCTGGAGAGCCCTGCGGTTGTGACGTGCGTGCGTGCGTGCGTGCGTGCGTTAGAGGCTATAGAATGTGGTAAACAATCACAGAAGGACAGGAGGTCACATGTTTTGCATGAAGATGCTTTCCCTCTTTCAGATTGGCTTCCTTGAAGTGTTTATCCACACTCCACACTGAGAGCTTATCCACACTCCACACTCAATGACCTGCACTCCAGGGTGACGTTTCCCGTAGGTACAGATCTATGATCAGCTCCCCCCCCCCCCCAAACCCTAACCTTAACTATTATTTGGGGAAATACAAAGCTGACCTAAGATCAGCGTGTAGGGGCAACTTCATTCTACTCCGTGAGGCACAGGATGAATCTACTATCTGAGAGCCAAGGCTTCACTTCATCAAGGGGCAGGTGGGAACCGCAAAGCAGAAATATCCTCTACTGAACACATCATTAGTGAAATGCTCTGTGCATGATTAGTTATTCACTTCATTATGCCCTCTATTAATAGCTGCTGTTCAATGAACTCTCAGGTTCAACATCTCTGACTACTCTGCATTCATAAATCATATTAATGATCTTTAGTTCCGCCAGTCAAAGACATGTAATGTGTTTTTCCTTTATCCCGCCTGGTTTTGCTATTCACTTTTTCCAAATGTATTAACACACAGCACACTGATCGTCATCCGGTGTTCTGTATACAGCTTCTGGCCTTTCAACGTGGTCTCAGGGCAATTCGTATTATTCTGTACGTGAATCTGTGACACTCCATTTAGTATGATATGTTACGTTACGTTAGGCTACATTATGAATTGAATAGCGGTCATACAATATCATACGAATTAGTGGACGTATATTATCATACGTCTTATTCGGTCATACAATAGCATAGCATAGGAATTGGAACACAAAACTTATCATACATCTTGGACGATGTATAGTATTGCATGTCTTCAACTGAGAACAGGTTGCTTGACCCACCATAGGGGAACTAACAACAAAGGTTAGGTGAACTAAAACGACAAAGGTTAGGTGAATTTATGTAGCAAGTTAGGTGAATTGGGTTAAATTTAGAATTAGAGTTAGGGGAAGGGGAAGGGCTAGCTAAAATGCTACCGTTGTCCTTTAGATTGCAAGACTGAACGGATTAAGCCAACCCATCCTCTCCGACCAACCTCCCTACCTTTGTTTCTGTCTCAAGTAACTAAACCTTTAGTAGGTATCATACATCTTGGAGGTGCGCAGAAATACGTAAGTATGTTTCGTATGGCTTTGAGACCAGGCTGGTTCTCTGGCAGTGACCTTGCCATCCAGGCCAGTCTCATAAAGCAGACACAGGCAGGGAGAAAGATAAGATGGAGCAGCTCTGGTCTGGTTTGTGTCACCAGGCTACTCTACTAGGGCCAGTTCAGATCAGTTCAGCTCAGACCAGGGTCTAATGTGACAGGTGTACTCTCTGCCAGCTCTCACAGCACACCCACAGCCACTTACACTTATCAGGTGCTATGGGGAGAAGGTGGGTGGCACTGCCTGTGTGTGTTCGTGCGTGCATGTCTGTGTGTGTTTGTGCATCGGAGGAGGTGTCAGGTTTTGGCCAGGACTGTTCAGGTTTTGTTCACTAGATGTCCCCCTTGCACCTTTTTTGTACCTTTTGTTTTTCTTGCCCTAATTATTGTTTGCACCTGTAAGTCATTCCCTTGTTAGTATTTAAACCCTGTGTGTTCCTTAGTTCCTTGCTCAGTGTTTGTATGTTAGCACCCAGCCCCAGCCCAAGCCTTGTTGTGATCTTATATTTTCTCTTGTTGGATTTTCCAGAGGTTCTCTGGTTTTGTTCTCGTGTATTTTTGGATTAGTCTTTTGAGGTTTGTTTTTTCCCTTGCTGTTTTTACCACTTTGTGGATTTTCTTTGTATTTTGGAAGATATCTATTTTTATTAAACCACCATCTCTAGTACTGCTGTGTCTGCCTCATCTTCTGGGTTCTGCCAATTATTAGTGACTGTTTCTCGCACCGGGTCCTGACAGGAGGCATATAGGATTATCAGCATTGTGTATGGATGTTAATGAGTATGGATTGCATGGTTATGAGTGTGATTGGCAGGTGGTTGTATTGTATTATTTCTTACAATGTTAGCCCAGAAAATCTTAAGTGTTATTACATACAGCCGGGAAGAACTATTGCATATAAGAGCGATATCAACTTTCCAACATTATGACCAGGAATGCGACTTTCCCGAAGTGGATTCTTTGTTCGGACCACCACCCAGGACATTGGATCTAATCCCAGAGGCTGACCCAAAACAACGTTGCCACAGGAGAGGTAGACGGAGCGGCCTCCTGGTCAGACTTTGAAGGAGTACACACCACCCACCGCTGCCGAGTATATTACTCGCCAATGTCCAGTCTCTAAACAACAAGGTAGACGAAATTAGGGCAAGGGTTGCCTTCCAGAGAGACATCAGAGATTGTAACATTCTCTGTTTCACGGAAACATGACTCTCTCGGGATATGTTGTCGGAGTCGGTACAGCCACGCGCCGACAGAAATAAACATCTCTCTGGGAAGGAGAAGGAAGGGGTGTATGCCTCATGATTAACAACTCATGGTGTAATCACAACAACATACAGGAACTCAAGTCCTTTTGTTCACCCGACCTAGAATTCCTTACAATCAAATGCCGACCATATTGTCTCCGAAAAGAATTATCTTCTGTTATTGTCACAGCCGTGTTAATCCCCCCTCAAGCAGATACCACGACGGCCCTCAAGAAACTTGGACTCTATGTAAACAGGAAACCATATATTCCGAGGCTGCCTTTATTGCAGCTGGGGATTTTAACAAATTCAATTTGAGAATAAGGCTACCTAAATTTGATCAGCACCTTGATTGTAGCACTCGCGCGGGCAATACACTGGATCACTGCTACTCTAACTTCCGTGATGCATACAAGGCCCTCCCCTGCCCTCCCTTCGCCAATCCGACCACGTGTCCATTTTGCTCCTACCGTTGTTACGTGCCTCCTAACGGAGGGAGGTGCAGGAATCAGGAGCAGGAGAGCAAGGAATTCCCAGTGGCAAAATAGTTTAATGAGCAGTCCAAAACACAACTACAATATGGGACTGAAACACGCCCAAACGAGGTTGCCACACACAGAGGGAAATAAAGCGCATACACACTGGGGAGAAACCTTTACTCCTAAACTCAATACCTAACGGCACAACTGCCGTGAGAAAAGAAACCCCGTGGTGCAGACACGCACCCCTAAATAACGTAACCACAGAAAACAATCCCGCACAAAGACTAGCAAGCAGCGGAGGTAAATATACCCACCGAAATCAACTACTCAGACACAGGTGTAAACAATACAGACAGACACAAACGAAAAGGAAAAATGGATCAGTGGCAGCTAGTAGGCCGGCGACGACGACCGCCGAGCACCACCCGAACAGGGAGAGGAGCCACCTTCGGTGGAAGTCGTGACAACCGTCCTATAGGCAGAAACTCAAACAGGATGTACCCGTGACAAGAACCGGAATCCGGAATCCATGCTTCAAGATTGTTTTGATCAAGCGGACTGGGAAATATTCCAGCTAGCCTCAGAGAATAACATTGATTTATACGCTGATTTGGTTAGTGAGTCTCTTAAGGAAGTGCATTGGAGATGTTGTACCCACAATGACTATTAAAATCTACCCTAACCAGAAACAGCGGATAGATGCCAGCATTCGCGCAAAACACTGCATTTAACCATGAAAAGACGCCTGGGAATATGGCCGAATATAAACAGTGTAGATATTCCCTCCGCAAGGCAATCAAACAAGCGAAATGTCGGTATAAGGACAAAGTGGAGTCACAATTTAGCAGCGCAGACACGAGATGTACACTATCGTTCAAAAGTTTGGGGTCACTTAGAAATGTCCTTGTTTTTGAAAGAAAAACACATTTTTGTTGTCCGTTAAAATAACATAAAATTGATCAGAAATACAGTGTAGACATTGTTGTAAATGACTATTGTAGCTGGAAATGGCAGATTTTTTTATGGACTATCTACATAGGTGTACAGAGGCCCATAATCAGCAACCATCACTGGTGTGTTCCAATGGCACGTGGTGTTAGCTAATCCAAGTTTATAATTTTATAAGGCTAATTGATCATTAGAAAACCCTTTTGCAATTATGTTAGCACAGCTGAAAACTGTTGTTCTGATTTAAGAAGCAATAAAACTGGCCTTCTTCAGACTAGTTGAGTATCTGGAGCATCAGTATATTTGTGGGTTCGATTACAGGCTCAAAATGGCCAGAAACAAAACCTTTCTTCTGAAACTCGTCGGTCTATTCTTGTTCTGGGAAATGAAGGCTATTCCATGCGAGAAATTGCCAAGAAACTGAAGATCTGGTACAACGCTGTGTACTACTCCCTTCACAGAACAGCGCAAACTGGCTCTAACCAGAATAGAAAGAGGAGTGGGAGGCCCCGGTGCACAACTGAGCAAGAGGACACATGGTCCCGTGTGGCTCAGTTGGTAGAGCATGGCGCTTGCAACGCCAGGGTTGTGGGTTCATTCCCCACGGGGGGACCAGGATGAATATGTATGAACTTTCCGATTTGTAAGTCGCTCTGGATAAGAGCGTCTGCTAAATGACTTAAATGTAAAATGTAAGTACATTATAGTGTTTAGTTTGAGAAACAGACGCCTCACAAGTTCTCAACTGGCAGCTTCATTAAATAGTACCCACAAAACACCAGTCTCAATGTCAACAGTGAACAGCACCGCCTCTGAATGAGCATTTTCTTGTTTGCTTATGACCTTATACAGCTCGTCGAGTGCGGTCTTAGTGCCAGCATCGGTTTGTGGTGGTAAATAGACAGCTATGAAAGATATAGATGAAACCTCGCTTGAGAAATAGTGTGGTCTACAGCTTATCATAAGATACTCTACCTCAGGGGAGCAAAACCAGCTGTTATTAACAAATAGACACAGACCCGCCACCCGTTGTCTTACCGGAGGTAGCTGTTCTATCTTCCCGATGCACAGAAAACCCAGCCAGCTATATGTTATCCATGTCGTCGTTCAGCCACGACTCGGTTAAACATAAGATATTACAGTTTTTAATGTTCGGTTGGTAGGTTACTCTTGATTGGACCTCATTCATTTTATTATCCAATGGTTGCACGTTGGTTAATAGAACTGATGGTAGAGGCGGATTACTCACTCGCCGTCAGATCCTTACAAGGAACCCCGACATACGTCCCCGATATCTCTATCTCATGCGAATGATGGGGATTGGACCTTGTCTGGTGTCTGAAGTAAATCTGTGTCCAAATCGTTAAAGAAAAATCTTTGTCCAGTACGAGGTGAGTAATCGCTGTCCTCATATCCAGAAGCTCTTTTCGGTCATAAGAGATTGTGGCAGAAACATTATGTACAAAATAAGTTATAAATAAGGCGAAAAAACACACAATAGCACAACTGGTTAGGAGCCCATAAAACAGCAGCCATCTCCTCCGGCGCCATCACCAGCATTTGGATCCTTTGTTGAACCTCCCAAGGCGATTCCATTTATTCCAGAGGCTTCTCCAAGATGCCACTGGCAGAGAAGAGGCATTCGGAGGGGACTTTTTGTCCGACTCAGGAGGCGATGCCTACCATCCACTCTTTCCGAGTATATTACTCAGTACAAAAAGGAAGTAGATGAAATCAGGGTGTGGATCTCCTTCCAGAGAAACATCAGGAACTGCAAGATACTCTGTTTCACAGAATCATGGCTCTCTCCGGATATACTGTCCCCGTCCATACAGCCAGCTGGGTTCTCGTACATCGCGCAGACAGGAATTGTTCCTCTCCGGGAAAAATAAAGGCTGAGGTTTGTTTCATGATTAACTACGAATGGTCTGATTGTGGTAATGTACAAGAACTCAAGTCCTTTTGTTCACCCGACAAAGAATTTCTCACAATCAAATGCCGAAAGCATTACATGCAGAGATAATTTTCTTTGGTCATCATCACAGCCCTGTATGTTTCCCCTCAGGCCGATACCACGATGGCTCTCAAGGAACTACACTGGACTCAGAAACCGCATATCCTGAGGCTGAATTTATTGTAGCTGGGGACTTTAATGATGCAAAACTGAGGGAAACGTTACTAAAGTTTTATCAACACATTGCCTGCGCTACTTGCACATGAAAAACTCTCAACTATTGCTACTCTCCTTTCTGGGACGGCTACAAGGCCCCCGCCCTCCCTTCGGCAAATCAGATCACGCCTCCATTCTGCTCCTCCCTTCATATAGACAGAAACTCAAGTACCCATGGTAAGGACTGTCTAACGCTGTTCTGACCAATCGGAGTCTATGCTTCAAGATTGTGTTGATCACGCGGACTGGGATATGTTCCGGGTTGTCTAAGAATAACATTGATATATACACTGACACGGTGACTGAGCTAATCAGGAAGTGCATAGGGGCTGTTGTTCCCACTGTGAGAATTAAAACCGATCCAAACCCAAAACCGTGGATAGATGGCAGCATTCGCGCAAAACTGAAAACTCGAATCACCGTATTTAACCTTGGCAAGGTGACTGGGATTATGGTAGAGTACAAACAGTCCAGTTATGCTCTCAATAAGGCAATAAAACAGGTGAAACGTCAGAACAGAGGCAAAGTAGAGTCACAAATCAACAGCTCAAACACGAGAAGTATGGGGCAGGGACTCCAAACAATCTCCGATTATAAAGGGGAAACCAGACACATCGCAGACACTGATGTCTTGCTCTCGGACAAGCTAAACACCTTCTTTGCACATTTCAAAGAAAACACAGTGCCACCAACGTGGGCCGCGGGTGAGCTCTTGTTATCCTTGGCTAATGTGAGTAAGACATTGAAGCGTGTTGACCCTCGCAAGGCTGTCTGCCCAGACTGCATCCTTAGCCACATCCTTAGGGCATGTGCAGACCAGCTGGCTGGAGTGTTTACGGACATATTCAATCTCTCCCTATCCCAGTCTGTTGTGTCCTGGACTTCCTGACAGGCCCTCCCCCCAGGTGGTGAAGGTAGGCAACAACACCTCTGCTACGCTTATCCTTAACACAGGGGCCCCACAAGGGTGCATGTTCATCCCCCTCCTGTACTCCCTGTACTGAACCCTGCACCTTAGAGGCTGCTGCCCTATGTACATTGTCATGGAACACTGGTCACTTTAATGTTTCATACTGTTTTACCCACTTAATACGTACAGTGCATTCGGAAAGTATTCAGATCCCTTGAATTTCTCCACATTTTGTAACATTAGTCTTATTCTAAAATTGATTAAATAGCTTTTTTTCTCATCAATCTACACACAGTACCCTATAATGACAAAGCAAAAACAGGTTTTTAGCCATTTTTGTAAATGTATAAACAAAAAATATATGGAAATATGACATTTACATAAGTATTCAGAACCTTTATTCAGTACTTTGTTGAAGCACCTTTTGCAGCGATTACAGCTTCGAGTCTTCTTGGGTACGACGCTACAAGCTTGGCACACCTGTATTTGGGGAGTTTCTCCCATTCTTCTCTACAGATCCTCTCAAGCTCCATCAATTTGGATGGGCAGCGTGGCTGCACAGCTATTTTCAGTTATCTCGAGAGATGTTCTATCAGGTTCAAGTCCGGGCTCTGGCTGGGCCACTCAAGGACATTCAGAGACTTGTCCCGAAGCCACTTCTGCGTTGTCTTGGCTGTGTGCTTAGGGTCATTGTCCTGTTGGAAGGTGAACCTTCACCCCAGTCTGAGGCTCTGAGCGCTCGGGAGCAGGTTTTCATCAAGGATCTCTTTGTACTTTGCGCCATTCATCTTTCTCTCGACCCTGACTAGTCTCCCAGTCCCTGCCGCTGAAAACCATCCCCACAGCATGATGCTGCCACCACCATGCTTCACCGTAGGGATTGGGCCAGGTTTCCTCCAGACGTGACGCTTGGCATTCAAGGCAAAGAGTTCAATCTTTGTTTCATCAGATCAGAGAATCTTGTTTCTCATGGTCTGAGAGTCTTTAGGTACCTTTTGGCAAACTCCAAGCAGGCTTTCTTGTGCCTTTTACTGAGGAGTGGCTTCCGTATGGCCAGTCTACAATAAAGGCCTGATTGGTGGAGTGCTGCAAAGATGGTTGTCCTTCTGGAAGATTCTCCCACCTGTCAGAGTGATCATCGGGTTCTTGGTCACATCCCTGACCAAGGCCCTTCTCCCCTGATTGCTCAGTTTAGCTGGGCGGCCAGCTCTAGGAAAAGTCTTGGTGGTTCCAAAACCTCTTCCATTTAAGAATGGGGGAGGTCACTGTGTTCTTGGGGCTTGGTACCCTTCCCCAGATCTGTGCCCTGTCTCTGACCTCTACAGACAATTCCTTCGATCTCATGGCTTGGTTTTTGCTCTCACATGCACCGTCAACTGTGGGACCTTATATAGACAGGTGTGTGCCTTTCCAAATCATGTCCAATCAATCAATTTAATTTCCACATGTGGACTCCAATCAAGTTGTAGAAACATCTCAAGGATGATCAATGGAAACAGGATGCACCTGAGCTCAATTTCGAGTCTCATAGCAAAGGGTCTGAATACTTAGGTAAATAATGTATGTATTATGTATTTCTGTTTTTAAAAACCTGTTTTCACTTTGTCATTATGGGGTGTTGTGTGTAGATTGATGAGGAAAACAATTTATTTAATCAATTTTAGAATAAGGCTGCAACGTAACATGTGTAAAAAGAAGGGGTGTAAAAACGTTCCGATTGCACTGTGTATACTGTATTCTAAAGGCCTATCCTATTTAACTATTGCTGTACATATACTATCCTATCCTACGTGTTCTACAGATATACTACACGTTCTATCCATATACTGTCCATAATGTCTGTACATCCCATCAAATACATATATATTTATACTCTGGACTCTGTCATTGCTCATCCTAATATTTCTATATTTCTTAATTCCATTTTTTAACTTTTTAGATTTGTGTGTATTGTTAGACATTACAGTGCTGTTGGAGCTCGGAACATAAGCATTTCGTTGTACCTACAATAACATCTGCTAATATGTGTATGCTGCCAATCAAATTTGATTTAATTTGATTTGCCGGGGAACAATGGGTCCTTTTGTTGCCGTCTGTCTGTCCTGTATCTGGAAGCTGCCCAGCCATGCCGTGTGATGTCACATGGGCCCAGGCAGGAAGTAACTGCCCCTCCCCTCCATCCCTCCATCCCACCGCCACAGGCTAAGCTCCTTCTCAGGCTCCCTGTGTGGAACAGCTAAGCTATGTCAGCCTGGAAACATACACAGCAACACTTAACCAACACCTTGACAATCAAGACCAGCAGCACTTATCTACACTTACACAAATACACAGGTACAAAAAACACTCACCTAAATACACAGAAAACYATTCATGATAAACTTAGAACTCTCAAACAGACCTTTATCCATACACACATCTACTGTAGTAGTTCAACAGTAAACACACMCACACACTCACAAATCTTGATAATCTATCGAGAGTGTACTGGACTGATTCCTCCTCTCTCTGTTGAATAATAGATTAATCACGTTAAAGTATACTCAATTGAATTAGATTGATCATTTATGAATTATTCAGTCAGGCGGGGGAAGTGAGGGAGGCGGGGGAGTGGAGAGCAGGTTGTTCCCAGAGAGCGGGGCTTTAATAAGATTAGAAATGTGCCCTTAGAAAAAAAGGCATTTTTTCTTGGAACAAGGAGGAATTAATGTGGCTTGGAGTGCTGTGTGAGGGACAGCATGTAACACGGGGGAAACGAGATGACACTTGGATACTTTGATCAACAGAGAGGGCGACAGAGAGAGAGAACACTGCCTCCTTCTACTATCGGCATATTATATACTCAGTGTTGCTGCCTGCTGCTTTCGTTGTTTTAACGGTTCCAAGCTGGCNTCTGGACTGATTCCTCCTCTGTTGTATAATAGATCCATCACATTAAAGTATACTCGATTTAATTAGATTGATAATTACTGAATTGTTCAGTCAGGCGGGGGAGGCGGGGAAGACGGGGAAGGCGGGGGAGGGAGAGCAGGTTGTTGCCAGAGAGAGAGACTTTAATAAGGTTAGAAATGTGCCCTTAGAAAAAAAGGCATATTTGCTTGTAACAAGAAGGAATTAATGTGGTTTGGAGTGTTGTGTGTGGGACAGCGTGTAACGGGGAGAACGAGATGAGACTTAGATACTTTGATCAACAGAGAGGGCGACAGAGAGAGAGAGAGAACACTGCCTCCCTCTACTATCAGCATATTATATACTCAGTGTTGCTGCCTGCTGCTTTCGTTGTTTTTAGGGTTCCAAGCTGGCGCTGTCTTCACAGTCCTGCTCCTATCTCATCATTTTTGTGGGCATGCATGCTGCCGTGTACCTCTCCCCATGATCTAGGACTGAGTCATTTCATCTGGAGTCTATACAAGGTTCATAGTTCATACAGTCTGAAGAAGACCGAGCTTTCCCAGAACTCTCTCTTCTATCATGAAAGGATCCATGTTATGATCTGAGAGGAAATACGCAGAATCTGTGTGTAGGAGATAGAAGAGTCGGTGTGTCCGTGTATGTCCTTCTGTCCTTCTGCCTGCAAGTAGGAAACGACACAACGGAGCTAGAAGGACATAACATCCACCCCTCCTCCTGATCACAGGCAGTTGCCTACAGGTGTCATTTGTAGGGGGTATGTAAAGCCCAGATGGTACAGCAGGCTTGGGCCAATGGAACACACAGCACACACATAGCACACATTCCCCATGGGATGCCCAGCTGCTTACATAAATCCCTGACTCCATGAGCCTAGCCCTTGTATAGAGACACCAGTCATCGTTCACAAAACCATTAGACAACTCACCCATTCACCTTCCTCCCTGCCCGCACAGAAATAGCTAACAACACTGTCCGACTGTTTGTATGCTCCCCCATTGCCTCAATGAGCTCCAACATTAGCTATGCTATTAGTCCTAGTGTGTGTGTTATTAACAGGCCGATCGTCGTTATCTTTTATTAGCCTTACTGCACATAATCACAATGCAGAACATTTAGTACTGAACAGGATATTTACATGGGCGTACTGTGGGATGTGCCAGGAGAACCTCTCTTAGAGCTCTATTGTTTCGGGAGGCTTAAGAGTGCACAGTCCAGCCTACTGGGCAACTTCCCAGATTAGCGGTAGTTTATAAGACACAGAGCCCTACTCATAATCAATGGGGCTTTTCCCTAGAAGTTGGTGATAAAATCTCATCGCATACACTACATGACCAAAAGTATGTGGACACATCTCACTCCGGCATCATGGGCATTAATATGGAGTTAGTCCCCCCTTTGCTGCTATAACAGCCAAACCAAGATTCGTCCGGCATACTACCAGATGGTGAAGCGTGATTTATCACTCCAGAGAACACGTTTCCACTGCTCCAGAGTCCAATGGCGGCATGCTTTACACCAATCCAGCCGACGCTTGGCATTATGCATGGTGTTCTTAGGCTATGAGTTCTTATGCTGACGTTGCTTCCAGAGGCAGTTTGGAACTCGGAAGTGAAGATTTTTTGCGCGTTACGTGCTTCAGCACTCGGTGGTCTCATTCTGTGAGCTTGTGTGGCCTACCACTTCACGACTGAGCCGTTGTTGCTCCTAAACGTTTCCACTTCACAATAACAGCACTTACAGTTGACCAGGGCAGCTCTAGCAGGGCAAACATTTGACGAACTGACTTGTTGGAAAGGTGGCATCCTATGACAGTGCCACGTTGAAAGTCACAGAGCTCTTCAGTAAGGCCATTCTACTGCCAATGTTGGCCTATGGAGATAGCATGGCTGTGTGTTAGATTTTATACACCTGTCAGCAACGAGTGTGGCTAAAATAGCCAAAACCACTCATTTGACAGGGTATCCACATTCTTTTGTATATATGTTGTATAATACAACTGATTTGGGTGTGGCCTCAATAAGCTCGGTGTTCATTGTTCATTGCGCCTACGGTTTTCCTAACCCTGAACATTTTCCTTCACCCCTTTCCTCAAAAAGGTTTCAAAAAGAGAAAGGCATTTCAAGTGTTATATTATCAGTGTTTTAGCAATGTGCAAATAGTTGTAATAGAAATTGCTCCTCTGGTTGCCCTTTTCCTCATGGCATCGGGCCACAAATCTTGCTGTTGTGATTGCACATTGTGGTATTTCACCTAACAGATATGGGAGTTGATCAATGTTTGATTTATTTTCAAATTCTTTGTGGGTCTGTGTGGTCTATTGGAAATATGTGTCTCTAATATGGTCATACATTTGGCAGGTTAGCAAGTGCAGCTCAGTTTCCACTTCATTTTGTGGGCAGTGTACACATATCCTGTCTTCTCTTGGGAGCCAGGTCTGCCTATGGCGACCTCTCTCAATAGCAAGGCTATGCTTACTAAGTCAAGGATTTTCTTAATTTTGGGTCAGTCACGGTGGTCAGTTATTCCGCCACTGTGTACTCTCTGTTTAGGAAAAGATAGCATTCTAGTTTGCTCTGTTTTTTGGTTGATGCTTTCCAGTGTGTCACATAGTTATCTTTTTGCTTTCTCATAATTTGGTTGGGTCTACTTGTGTTGCTGGCCTGGGGCTCTGTAGGGTCTGTTTGTGTTTGTGAACAGAGCTCCAGAACCAGCTGGCTGAGGGGGGCGCTTCTCTAGGTTCATCTCTCTGTAGGTGAGGGCTTTGTAGTGGAGCTTGTGGGCATCACTTCCTTTTAGGTGTTTGTAGAATTACATGTTGATAACTACCAGGTATAGTCCTAATTCTCTGCATGCATTGTTTCGAGTTTTGCGTTGTACACAAAGTATATATTTCTCCCTCTCTCTCTCTTTCTCTCTCTCTCTTTCTCATCGTCTCACAGGGTGAGAAAAGTTGTATTAATTAATAGCTTCTTAGAACTGATGCCTGATGCTGTAAACAAAGTTGAGCTTGAGCCTGCAAACCACCCGGAAAGTAAACTTGTAGAGCCAGCCAGATAGGGAACGGGACAGTCAAAGAAGGGCACGAAATAGAGAACAGGGAAACCGTAAATCTGATTGGCCGATAGCCCTTTCCCCTAGCCTACTCTGACCATCATTGGCTAATGGAAAAATAAATCCCTGCCACACAGACGCTCACACAACACACACACACACACTCATAAGCACTCACACACATAAGTCAAGAGGCAGACCCTGGGCTAATTCAGTACCAGGGAATTATATTACTGGCTGCTCTTCATGCAGAGAAGGGGAGAGAGGGGGCGAGGGATATTACAGGAAGAGAGGGAGGGAGGGGGAAAGCATAGAGAAGGCTAGTGCTCAGGGGTGGGGTTGGAGAATGCAGACAGAGCAACAGCTTGAGCTCTGGGACTACAGTGAACTGAAAGTAAGAGCGTGGTGTGCTCTCAATGAAGGGGTGAGAAAGAGAAAGCCAGAAAGAGAGATGCAACGAAACAAGACACATCAATCTAGGTAAAGGAGGGCGTGCGGACAAAAGACTGACATTGTAGTTCTACAGGAGCCTAGCGGAGGGGGAGAAAAGAGGGGGTAAAGGAGAGAGGAAAGGAGAGAGGAAAGGAAAGGAGAGAGGCGCATGAGAGAGGTGGATGAGAGATTTTTATAGGGTACAGACAGAGATATGATAGTCTGCTTATAGAAGAGGTGTGCCTGGAAACGCTCTGAGAAAGAGACAGAGGGGGAGAGACAGAGAGAGAGAGGGAGCGAGAGAGAAAGAGAGGGCGGAAAATGAGGGGGGAGTGAGTGAGACAGAAAGATTAACCACAGTCAGAAAGAGCGAGAGTGAGCAGTGAAGGACAATCTGGGACATATAGCAAGGGAGGGAGGGGGAGGTAAAAATAAGAAAAAGAAATAGGGGAAAGGTCTGAAACAAACTAATGTGTAAGTGCTGAGTGAAGGACAATAGGAGAGAGGGAGAGAGAGAGAAGAAGAGGAGGGGGCCAGCCAGAGGAAGTAGCAGGGCGAGAGAGGCATGAGGGGACTGTTCTCCTTTATGCTCACCCTGTCCATCCTGGGTACTGTCATGACTGCACTCGTCTGGTACTTCTTCAGCAACCGGTGAGTCCCACTCCTTTCACACCCCTTCTCCCTAACGTCCTCCATATTGACTGGGCAGGTGTTGGAGCCTTTAGCCCCGGGCTAGGTTGGGGGATTAGGCCTGGCTGGTGGTAGCTGGCATCATATCCTCCAGACAGATACCGAGAGGAAGGGAGGAAGGGAGTCTCCACACTTCTGATTTTAATACTGTGATTGTTTCACATCGGTTGGTGTGAATAGCTGCTCTAGCGGAACAAGGTAAGAGTTGTGCAGGAGGTGAAATATTATATGTTTGGTGTTGGTGGTTATGCCTATTCACTGGTCCCCCCTCCACCACCTCCCCTTCTCTCTCTCTCTCTCTCTCTCTCTCGCTCTCTATCTATCTCAACTTAACCACCGATACACCATGATTATGTGGTGGAAAAGAGAGGGAGAGAGAGAAACGTCTGTTTGTGCCCCAGCAGAGCTGATGGATTTCATACCAGACCACTATTAATGAACTCTGAACAACCTGTACCAATTGTACATCTTGTGTTGAAGCGAACGCAACTGTTTATTTGACAATGTAGTTAGAACAAGTAGGAGGTGTTGAAAAGGTACATGGATGGTTCAACGTTGGTGCATTTTGAAACATCATACTCAAACAAACACATTCAGGCAGATCTTTTCCCCCGTTGACCAGGTGTTTCTAAACAACATACGAACCTAGCGTGTGCTTGTAGGTGTACTCTGTTCGATATTGATTTTAAAGAGTGATCTATTTTCTGTGGGAAATGAATAAGTTGCCCGTCGGCGGAGGAAGAGAAGTAAGTGAAAGGGGAACGGAACATTTGTACAAGAGATCGAGGTTGAAAAGTCACTGTAAAATGCCTTCTCATGCTGTTACCGAAACACGCCTGATGAACACACTGTTTTTCGCTTAGTGTCTGCCCTTCTGTGACAGTGACACTTGAGAGCCTTTTTTTCTTCTCCCAGTCATGTCTCGATAAAACCAACTGTCTAAATGGTATTTGTCTGAATGGGACTCTCGACTCTCAGATTAATCAAGGAACTACGTGTTGTTTGACATTCACCATCTGCAGGATATGACAATTATCCCACCATAAGTAACTGTCCACAAGAGTGTCGCATTCTGGAGTGGGGAAACCCATGCACCTTCTGTAATAGGTTATCTTTATAGCTCACTTCAAGGGGGATTATCTGTATACAGTCAATTCAGGCTTGACCTTGCCCTTGGATTTCTTATCAGATCTAAATATGAACAGTCCCCTGTCTTTCCGTTCATTTGCGGTTGGCACTTACGTGTGTAATGCTGCTGTGAAACCCCTGCAGCGTTCAGGGTCTCCTGTTAGATAATCAGTAAAACACGCTAGACTCAGACTGAAAAGATAAAATGGTTGTCCTGTGTGTTCTATTTTGGCTTGGATAACCCTTTAGCTCACCAGGTTATTGTTACAGTACGCACAACATTCAGCTATTGATTCAATGTAGACACACTGTAAATGATCACATCGACACAATTCGTTCAGCGAAGATAACACGGTAAACTCAAACAATGCCCTGTAATACAACAGCAAACAACGCAGCTGTACAATTGTTGACCAGATAAGTGGTGAACTGGGTTCAAACAGAGGTCTACTCATCCTCCTATGTTCTCCGTCTTCCTCTGTCCCTGTTGGTGTACATAGCAATGTTCAACCTGGCAGACCCCCCTACAGAAGTCATATTATGAACTCTGGGCTTGTCCCCTCCGGAACATGCAAGGGCTGCAGGTGAGACTAGACACACGCCCTGGCAACCCACAATCCTCTCTGCACAGCAACCACCTCATCTGTCTCTCTACTGTTATTAACTTCATTATATGGTTCGTGTTCTCTGTTTTGTGTGTGCGTGTGTGTGCGTCTGCGTGTGTGTGTGTGTGTCAAAGGGATACAGTCACTGAAAAAGTGGTGGAGCGCTACTCTCACAGCTGGAGGAAGCAGGAGGACAAGTTCAGAAATTTCAGGTGAAATATAAACACACAATGAACCCAGACTGAACCCCACTAAAAGCAGGCCAAGATGAGCCAAAGACCACTTTGTGAGGGTCACAAACTATAACAAAAGGGACGTTTCCTTTCTACCTTAGAGGAATGAGAAACAAAAGCACGTGGAAGTGTGCTTCAAAGCAGGAGAAGTGACCTGTGTAATGTTAGCGTTTACTTCTTCACGCTGTTAGTAGCAGCAGTAGCAGAGGTCAGAGTCGTGTGATTGTTGCATCCGTCAGTCGGTGGGTATTTCCCTTCTCAGCTGTCCTGTCTCCGCAGGCTAACACTGGCTTAGTAAAGCTCTCTCTGAGTATACAGAGACTTCAACAACACCAAACAACACCAAAGAGAACTGCAAGGAGCTTGGTAAATGAATAAACATTTGAAAGGAAGGACACAGAGCAGAAATTCTAAAAGACAATATTTTTCAATAAACAACCCTTTCCAACTTTTATATTTATATCAAGACAAGATGATGAGGCCTTGTTTATGTATTCCTGTATCTGATATTTTCTTACATTTATCACCAGTAGCTTTTTATACCTAACTTATCAACCAGACTGTTTCAAAATAAGAGAAATGTGTGTATGAAGTACGATTCATTTACAGTGCGCTTTTAATACTGTGTCTTCGTCTTATAATCAAAAGGTTATTGTTGTGTTCTCAGGTCTCTTCTGAGTAACAGATGTCATGGACTCACCAAGGCTATGGTGACACAGGCCAACACTCCTCTGGGGTCAAAGGTTGTGTACGATGGAGAGAAGAGGAAGCATCTTCAGGTGACCCCTGAACTGTTCAGCACCTTCGCTAAGGTCTGTTGCGCTGGTCCAGAGTGTCACCTCAATGAATAGTGCGTGTGAGTGTGTGTTTAAGAAAGAGAGTGACATGACACATGTTGTGTTGCCTACAGGTGAATCCTTTTGTGAATACGACATGGGATACGTGTTCTGTTGTTGGGAATGGGGGAATCCTAGCTAATAGCAGCTGTGGAGAAAGAATCGACTCCGCCCAGTTTGTTATCAGGTGTGAGACAGAAAACTTACTCCACAATAATTGCCTTTTCCTCTCAAACATTGTTAGACACAAATTCACTGACTACTTCCCTCTTTGTCTCCCTCTCTCAGGTGTAACCTCCCTCCTCTGGAGAACGGCTATGAGAGAGACGTGGGCAACAAGACAGACCTGGTGACAGCTAATCCCAGCATCATCATGGAGAAGTGAGTTTGGGGGTACATTGGGCTTCACATACTGCTTATCATCTGGTGTTCTGTGGTGGATTGAGAAATGACCTGATCATATATTCTGGTGCTGCTCAAATAGATCTCCAGCTGTTCTTCACCTCTCTCTTCTTTCTCTCCATCCCATCCTCTCTCAGATATGGGGGCCTGCAGGAGCGTCGTCGGCCCTTCGTGGAGAGCCTGCGTAGCTATGGCGACTCCCTGATGCTCCTGCCGGCCTTCTCATACGGCCCCAACACGCCCGTGTCTCTGCGGGCCCTCTACACCATCCAGGACTTTGACAGCCCCTCGCGGCCCGTCTTCCTCAACCCAGAGTACCTACAGAGTCTGGCGCGCTTCTGGCAGGGCCAGGGCCTGCGAACGGTACGACTCAGCACAGGACTCATCGTGGCTAGCCTGGCGCTGGAGCTGTGCGCCAACGTCCATCTCTACGGGTTCTGGCCTTTTAATGAACACCCACACCGACACCAGCCCCTCACCAACCACTACTACGACAACAGGCAGAGTAAGAAGATGGTGCACGCCATGCCCGCTGAATTTGACCACCTGCTAAGACTCCACACCCAGGGCGTGCTCAGGATACACCTGGGAGAGTGTACACCCACAACCAGGTAGGCCCCACCCCTTTACCGGAAATGTACCTACAGCTAGGACAGACACAACAGGGACATAGGGCCCTCCTGTAGACTCTCTCAGGAGCCTTACCCAGTCTTTGCTACCTGCTAGATTGGATGGCCCCAACTGGCTCTGAGCACTCTGGTATTCAGCACAGGGGCATGTTTTATGTGTCAGCTGTCTGGTCACAGTGGAGGAGCAAGGTGGAGGCTGGGACGTTTCGTCGCCCCGGCAGCCGTTTGTAGATTCTCATTGTGAGAGTCTGCAGAACAGGTTGATCCGCAATCAAATGATTTGTACTGTACCCAAAATGGGTGTAAACACATGAAATATGCATGTCATATACTGTATAGATTTACAATGATGTATTTATCGTCACAAGTGTTCCAGCTAGAATCTAGAGAATGTTTTTTGTTTTGTTGGACTTTAACTGAGAAGCCATTTTGGTGGTTAAATACAAAGTATTTTGGAACATGTATGATTTAGATGAGGCCTTCCCAACTACAGTGTAGTGCCTAATTTGACTCACCTTTCTGACTGTAGCCAAAATGATCACATGCAAGCCTTTAAGAGTTAACTGAATGTATGGTTATGTCAATCTAATACCTCGTGGATTGGCCAATCTTCAGCTGGACTGTTACAGTCATATACATATTTAATATCAAGGACGATTAAATGTGTTATATCTCATTATGACATCGTGTATAATACATTCAATGTGGTACAGGGTCCTTCCATGAAATGAGTCCCTTTTTTGTCTCTTTGATATTGTAAGTAGAAACTGTGCACCAATATTGAATTTTAAAAGACTGTTATATTAAATGAAGTGCCCATTAATACAGACCACATGGAAAATTCAATAAATCCGATTTTTTAATATGAATAAAGACTTGCTAAAGTACCAGAATTCAGAATTTTTATATCTCCTTCTGTGCACCCTCTGTGACGTCAAGAAAGATTCTAACGCACTTAACCCCGACACGTTTTTTTACCGTCATTGTAAAGCCCTAGTTATTTTGTTGCTTTGACAACAAAAAGTAATTTCTGAAGATGATTATTTATTTCATATGATTTTTTTTTAAAGCCTGTCCGTCATTTTAAGGTCAACCCTGTGAACTGAACTCTCGTTTTAATATGGTGAAACCATTCCTTTAAAAACAATTTTTTGAAACGAAACATTGAACATCTAATAGTCAAATCATAGTGTAAAAGCAGAGCTGCTTCTACTCTTTTTGGCATTTTTCTGGTGTTTTGTGATGGAAAACTGAGTGGGTCGAGCGTGTTATATGTTACCCATATAGGAACAGGCTAGAATTTGTTTTACAATTTGTTTTATTTTTGTGATGCTTGCGTTCATGTGCACTTCTCTGTTTCACCCAACAAGCTTCCATTGCTCCTGTCCCAAGGAGGAATGGCTGATTTAAGATGAAATGGTATACCCTGTTGCAGTCAACCCTGACACTTAATTTGGCACTTAATAGGCACTGACTAGTCATTTTTTATTCAAACTCTTAAAATGAGAAAACACATTTTTTATTAAGTTTAACATGTGCTCTTCATGACAGAATGTTAAAATTAGGTGAAATAATTATTTTTTTATTCTTCACCAAGTTAGACTACCCAAAAACCCAGCTAACGACAAACGTTCCCACAACTTTAGAGAACGTTTCCTTAAGAGTCTCATTAGGTCACCAGAAGGGACTCATTTCCTGGAACGACCCTACTACTATATCAACACTTTTTGTTTCATAATTTCAAAATACATTTTGGGAAAGAAAAAACTGTGTTTCAATGATCCTGTAAACATAAAATAACAACAAAGGGTTCTTACACAGCAAGGACTGTACTAGATACCTCACCCAGGTCCAACTAACTCAGAGTAATGATGCTGGAGCACGCAATTGTCTTTGCACCTAATTTAAAAACAAATATGAAAATGATCTAGTGAGTGTCATTAGTCCAGTGTTAGTCCAGTGCTTGAAAGTGACCTGGCACAGTATGTTTTATTAATAACATTAACACACTGATGTTACATAACCCTTCAAAGAGAGATCTTTTCCATTCTGGTTCTTTGTACCATTTGACAGTCCTGGATGTAGCTCGAAGATGGCCTGGGCCCCAGCCTCAGTCTCAGGCCTCAGTCTCCCGGTTGGCTCTCTGGGTAGTGCCATGCCCACACTGGTACAACGCAACACAACCTCCCAGAGCCAGAAGCCTTGGGCTGGGCCCGACACCAACGTCTCTGGACCATCAGGACTGGGGCAGGGTGCTTCTGAAGACCCCACACAGGGTTCAGACTCAGAGCAAAGGACAAAACACAGAAGGGGGAACAGAAGGAGACCAGGGAAGTGATGACACCCATAAACATTTCTGGGGAGTCCCCCTTTCATAAAGAGTTTTCATGGTTACCAGCTCACACAGGTCAAAGCATCATAACAACAAATACTCTCCCCGCTGTGACCATGGTGACAGTAAATCATCTGTGCTGTGACGAAATAACAACATTAGCAAGGGAGTGAGGGAGTGGTGGGGAGATGCAGGATTGACAGTTCACTTATTAGCACTGTAGCTGCTGTAGGTAATAGGTTAAAACCCGATGCATGTGTAAGAAGGGCATTCTAGATCTTGCATTATTTCACTATAATGCAAGGTATATTTGGAAGGTAGAATTCATTGGCTATTCATTCTTACATGTTCTATGTTTGAACTGCTTTTGAAAGGAAAAGTCGAATTGAAAACATTACTGTCATTTTTTTATTCGATTTTCATAACGGTAAGCTTGGACTAATGGCTTTATTAGCTAAACTAGCAAGTCTGTTTGGTTCCCACGGCAACTACTGTATCTATCTAGTAAACTTTAGTGGATGTTGAACACATTTCTAGCTCAAATGTCTTAAATTATAGCCATGGTTGTCATGCCCTGATCTGTTTCACCTGTCCTTGTGCTTGTCTCCACCCCCCTCCAGGTGTCGCCCATCTTCCCCACTTATCCCCTGGGTATTTACACCTGTGTTTTCTATCTGTCTGTGCCAGTTCATCTTGTTTGTTCAAGTCAACCAGCGTTTTGTCTCAGCTCCTGCTTTTTTCCCCAGTCTCTCTTTTTCTCGTCCTCTTGGTTTTGACCCTTGCCTGACCTGACCATGGGCCTGCCCGTACCTTGGCCCCACTACTCTGGATTATAGACCCCTGCCTGCCTTGACCTGTCGATTGCCTGCCCCTGTTGTTGCAATAAACATGGTTACTTCAACACAGTCTGCACTTGGGTCTTACCTGAAACTTGATTATGGTATAAAGGGGATAATCAACTCGGGGCTGTATGAGTTCTCTGGAAGATAATGCAACTCTGTGGAAGGTCAGTTCCACTCACCTAGCGCGTCGTGGAACACACCTTCCACCTTACTATTGTACCTTAGTAGCGCTTCCCTTCCTCCTCTTTCCACACCTTCCACCTCCTTCATTATTTTCCATAGAACGCATAGCCCCTAGTTGATTATCCCTTACCTACATTTCTTCGACCTCACTCCAACATGCTTTCCACACCATTTCAATGTATTTTGCTCGACTTCAAAGATAGACATTAACGGACTCTTATGCCACTGCCAATAGCATTAACTATGTATGGAATGCTGTGTGAAAATGTCTTACTATTGAGACTGTTTTTTGCAAGTATTCAGACCGCTTGCTATGAGACTCGAAATTGAGCTCAGGTGCATCCTGTTCCCATTGATCATCCTTGAGATGTTTCTACAACTTGATTGGTGTCCACCTGCAGTAAATTCAATTGATTGGATATGATTTGGAAAGGCACACACCTGTCTATATAAGGTCCCACAGTTGACAGTGCATGTCAGAGCAAAAACCAAGCCATGAGGTCGAAGGAACTGTGTCTAGGCACAGATCTGGGGAAGGGTATCAAAAAAGGTCTGATTGAACCAAGATTGAACTCCCCAAGAACACAGTGGCCTCCATCATTCTTAAATGGAAGACGTTTGGAACCACCGAGACTCTTCCTAGAGCTGGAACTGAGCAATCAGGGGAGAAGGGCCTTGGTCAGGGTGGTGACCAAGAACCCAATGGTCACGCTAACCGAGTTCCAGAGTTCCTCTGTGGAGATGGGAGAGCCATCCAGAAAGATAACAATCTCTGCAGCACTCCACCAATCTCTGCAGCACTCCAACAATCAGGCCTTTATTGTAGAGTGGCCAAACGGAAGTCACTCCTCAGTAAAAGGCACATGACTGCCTGCTTGGAGTTTGCCAAAATGCACCCAAAGGACTCTGACCATGAGAAACAAGATTCACTGGTCTGATGAAACCAAGATTGAACTCTTTGGCCTGAATGCCAAGTGTCACGTCTGGAGGTAACCTGGCACCATCCCTACGGTAAAGCATGGTGGTGACAGCACCATGCTGTGGGGATGTTTTTCAGCGGTAGGACTGGGAGACTAATCTGGAACGAGGGAAATATAAACGGAGCAAAGTACAGAGAGGTCTTTGATGAAAACCTTCTCCAGAGCGCTCAGGACCTCAGACTGGGGCGAAGGTTCACCTTCCAACAGTGCAATGAATCTAAGCACACAGCCAAGACAAGGCAGGATCGAACATCTCTGGAGAGACCTGAAAATAGCTGTGCAGCGACGCTCCCCATCCAACTGTTAGGATTGCGTCAATTCAATCTGGTATAAGGATAAGTATGACGATGAGTCCCCGATTGTATGCTATGTATATTTTATTAACTAAGCAATAAATGGCAAATGCAATTTTCGTATATATGGGTTCAATGTATCATCACGCAGGATAAAACAGGGAACTGGGCAACAACCCAAAACCCCTCCCCTATATACTTTAACAGAGTTAGTTCTTGCTTCAGAGCAAGCCTGTTAGAGTAGAGGTCCAGTGTGGTTTAGACTTACTGGCCTATCGCTGGTGTTGGCGCTTAAGCTAGTCCAGCCCCTTAGCGCTCCGGAGGGTTCGCTGTTATCTTGATAGAGTGTTGCTGTCTTGCCCCACACCCCTGTTGTTGCATTCACAGTTCCTGTTTTCTTGTCTTTTCGGTACTTTTCCATCCTTGCTACCCCTCGTGAAATGCACCCCTCCCCTCCCAAGATTAGTCAAGTCATGCTATATGTTTAGCCACACTTTGTTGCACAATTATAACACACACACACACACATGTTTAATGTACTTATCACTCCCCCACATACAATCAATAAAACTCAGACCTCACACAACCTGACAGAGTTTGAGAGGATCGGCAGAGAAGAATGGGAGAAACTCCCCAAATACAGGTGTGCTAAGCTTGTAGCGTCATACCCAAGAAGTCTTGAGGCTGTAATCGCTGCCAAAGGTGATTCAACAAAGTACTGAGTAAAGGGTCTGAATACTTATGTATGTAACTTGTTTCTGCTTTGTCATTATGGGGTATTGTGTGTAGATTGATGAGGGGGAAAAACAATTTAATCAATTTTAGAATAAGGCTGTAATGTAACAAAATGTTGAAAAAGTCAAGGGGTCTGAACACAATAATGCGCCACCAGTAACCTTTAGCACATATTTTTCCTCCTGTATTGTACTGTCATTACTGTACCTTGCCAGTACAGAGCAGATATTTTCACTGTATCTCCAGCGACTGGGGACTCCTCAATTACCGGCTGGGTACTCTTGTTTTTTTTATCGTCCTGGGGCAGAGAACCAACCGGAATAATCCCCTGGAAAGCACCTGTGTTACTCCTTTCCTCTTCCCTTGCTTTCCCCAAATACATAATGTTAACATGGCTTCTTTAATGCCAACTCAGTCAGCTAGGACACATAATAAGGAAAATACTTTTGTTACTGTTTGAAAGCAGCGGTCCCCACATGTTGTGGTTCACGAACATGGGTTCATGAGATTCCATTCATGTGGACTGTGACCTGAGTATAGAGCCAGCTGCTGTTCTCAGCTCCACTCTGCTCTGTGTCCCACTGGCCCTTATCTCTGGGGAGCACTTATTTCAGGAAATCTAACAAACAATTAAACTAACTGAATCTTTTACACTGTAATATTCCCTTGCCACCTCAGCTGTTTACTCACTAATGAACTGACTGACAAATGAAAGGATTAGAGAGAGTTTAAGTTTCTTGGAGTTTAAGTTCTTAGAATTGTGGTGAAGTTTTCTGAGATTCTACTTATATCAGATCATAGATGGAATCAAAAGTGCATTTCTGTATGATTGCAAATAGGAAATCCCCTCTATTGGCTTTATACCAGTGGGGCACCTCTCTGACAGTCAATCAAGGCTTCCCTGAAGGATCGAAATGTCCTCATACCAACCTGAGACTCAACTGTCACCAAATTCACAACTTCCAAACAAATATGACACAGCTGACATGAGAAGAAGTGACATATCTGACCCGTCTGCTGCACGGGTCCCTGGAATAGTGACACAGCATCAGCCTTTATGACTGTAATCCTTCTGATAGGACCGTACAGCCCCCTGCTCTCCACCAATCAAAATCAAACGGGAACCCGACTGTGAGAGTAAGAGGACAATACACAACAACATCCCAAGAGTCCATGTCAGTCTTGTCTTGTTCTGGTGATATGGTGCTTCTATACTGAAGAGACAGGCATCAGGGAGACACGCAGTACATTGACGGGGATACCAGACTGGAACTCTCAGAAACATCCTTCCCAAAAGGCTAGAAAAACACAAATGTGTTATTTATGAAACAGTGCTTTTCTACTGTTGGTTTATGATGAAATCCCCAAAAGGTGACTTTGACAAGGATAGAGGACC
This sequence comes from Salvelinus sp. IW2-2015, assembly GCF_002910315.2. Classification (NCBI taxonomy): domain Eukaryota; kingdom Metazoa; phylum Chordata; class Actinopteri; order Salmoniformes; family Salmonidae; genus Salvelinus; species Salvelinus sp. IW2-2015. The sequence goes on from NC_036860.1 coordinate 71,585,528, forward strand.
TCTAACAGACGACCCATCATCAGACGAATAGATCCCTGCGTGTACATAAAGTGTTTCACTAAATAGACATCAGCAGACACATGCTTAAGGAAGAGAATGTGGCCTCCTGATGAGTAGACACAGTTGACAAAATGTAATTTTGATTCAGTCTAACTGGAGACCTTTTTTTTTCAGTTTATATACCGGGCCTGACATCAACATAATGTGACGTCTGAGAAAAGTCTAATGTAAAACCGCCAGCTCCCATACAGTTAGACAAACAGCCTACAAGGCCAATCACAAGCCATTATGTCTCCTGCTGGAATGAAAAGTGCTGGGAAAGCGATGTGTCACATCTGCACTTCTGCTGAATACCCTCGCCTCCTAGTTCCAACTCCACTCACCAAGCACCATGGGACCATGTTGAGACCATGTTGACACAGAGTCTGGAAGAGTGCCCAAATCCACTTGCACACACACACCCACACACACACCCACACCACACACACACACACACACACACACACACACACACACACACACACACACACACACACACACACACACACACAACACACACACACACACACACACACACACACACACACACACACACACACACACACACACACACACACACACACACACACACACACACACAACACACAAGCACACAAGCACACAAGCACACAGGGCGGACTAGGACCAGAAATCGGCCCTGGCATTTACAGTGCCTTCAGAAAGTATTCACCCCCTTGACATTTTACAAATGTTTATTCTGTTACAGCCTGAATTTAAAATGGATTACATTTAGATCTGTGTGTCACTGGCCTACACACAATACACCATAATGTCAAAGTGCAATTATATTTTTTAGACATTGTTACAAATTTAATACAAATGAAAAGCTGAAATCTCTTGAGTCAATAAGTATGTTTTTGTTATGAAAAGACAAAGTAAATTCAGAAGGAAAAATGTGCATAACAAGTCACATAATATGTTGCATGGACTCTGTGTGCAATAATAGTGTTTAACATGATTTTTGAGTGACTTCCACATCTCTGAATATCTGAATTTCAAACACAGATTCAACCACAAAGACCAGGGAGGTTTTCCAATGCACCGCAAATGGGTAGAAAAAAGAATCGGACATTGAATATCCTTTTGAGGATGATGATAATTAATAATTACACTTTGGATGGTGTATCAATACACCCTGTCACTACAAAGATACAGGCGTCCTTCCTAACTCAGTCGCCAGAAACCGCTCAGGGATTTCAACATGAGGCCAATGGTGACTTTAAAACAGTTACAGAGTTTAATGGCTGTGACAGGAGAAGACTGAGGATAGATCAACAACATTGTAGTTACTCCACAATACTAACCTAAATGACAGAGCCTATACAGAATAAAACATATTCCTAAATATGTATCTTGTTTGCAATAAGGCAAAGTAAAAGTAAAACTGCAAAAAATGTGGCAAAGAAATTAACCTTATGTCCTGACTACAAAATGTTATGTTTGGGGGCAAATCCAACACAACACATCACTGAGTACCACTCTTCATATTTTCAAGTATGGTGGCTGCATCATGTTCTTGGTATGCTTGTCATCAGCAAGGACTGGGGAGTTTTTTTTTTTGATAAAAATAAACGGAATATAGCTAAGCACAGGCAAAATCCTAGAGGAAAACCTGGTTCAGTCTGCTTTCCAACAGACACGGGGAGACAAATTCACCTTTCAGCAGGACAATAACCTAAAACACAAGAGTTGCTTACCAAGACAATATTGAATGTTCCTGAGTGGCCTAGTTACAGTTTTGACTTAAATCGGCTTGAAAATGTATAGCAAGACTTGAAAATGGGTGTCTAGCAATGATCAACAACCAACTTGACAGAGCTTGAAGAATTTTTTTAATAATAATGTGCAAATATTGTACAATCCAGGTGTGCAAAGCTCTTAGTTTTACCCAGAAAGACTCACTGCTGTAATCACTGCCAAAGGTGATGTTAACATGTATTCACTCAGGGGTGTGAATACTTTCTAAAAACAAATAAATATTTAACCCATTTTGAATTCAGGCTGTATCAAAACAAAATGTGTAATAAGTCAAGGGGTATGAATACTTTCCAAAGCCACTGTATAACACACCAGACAGTTTTCTTTCCTTTAGGACCCCTCACTGGCCCATTTTCTGCCTCGAGGCCCCCACATCGGCCCATTTCTTTCCTTGAGGCCCCCATTATTAGCCAGATAATGATCATTTTGCACAAAAGTTAGATAGGCCCACTGGGCTAAAAATGGACCAGCTCATCTGGCATTTGCCTGAAATGCTAGATGGCCAGTCCGCCCCTGCTTGAGCGTACACATGCACACAAATCCAAACCTCACAGGCCCCATCTTGGAGCCATAAGGCACCCCAGACTGTACTGAGCAATTACCAAATGCCTGAAGGTACCACGTTCATCTGTACAAACAATAGTACGCAAGTATAAACACCATGGGACCACGCAGCCGTCATACCGCTCAGTAAGGAGATGCGTTCTGTCTCCTAGAGATGAATGTACTTTGGTGCAAAAAGTGCAAATCAATCCCAGAACAACAGCAAAGGACCTTGTGAAGATGCTAGAGTAAACAGGTACAAAAGTATCTATATCCACAGTAAAACGGCTCCTATATCGACATAACCTGAAAGGCCGCTCAGCAAGGAAGAAGCCACTGCTCCAAAACCACCATAAAAAGCCAGGTTCGCGGTTCGCAACTGCACATGGGGACAAAGATCGTACTTTTTGGAGAAATGTCCTCTGGTCTGATGAAACAAAAAAGAACTGTTTGGCCATAATGACCATCGTTATGTTTGGAGGAAAAAGGAGGAGGCTTGCAAGCCGAAGAATACCATCCCAACCGTGAAGCACGGGGGTGGCARCATCATGTTGTGGGGGTGCTTTGCTGCAGGAGGGACTGGTGCCCTTCATAAAATAGATGGCATCATGAGGGGGGGAAATTTGGTGGATATAATGAAGCGAAATTTCAAGACATCAGTCAGGAAGTTAAAGCTTGGTCGCAAATGGGTCTTCCAAATGGACAATGACCCCAAGCATACTTTCAAAGTTGTGGCAAAATGGCTTAAGGACAACAAAGTCAAGGTATTGGAGTGGCCATCACAAAGCCCTGACCTAAATCCTATAGAAAATGTGTGGGCAGAACTGAAAAAGTGTGTGCGAGCAAAGAGGCCTACAAACCTGACTCAGTTACACCAGCTCTTTCAGGAGGAATGGGCCAAAATTCACCCAACTTATTGTAGGAAGCTTGTGGAAGGCAACCCAAAACATTTGACACAAGTTAAACAATTTAAAGGCAATGCTACCAAATACTAATTGAGTGTATGTAAACTTCTGACCCACTGGGAATATGATGAAAGAAATAAAAGCTGAAATATATCATTCTCCATACTACTATTCTGACATTTCACATTCTTAAAATAAAGTGGTGATCCTAACTGAGCTAAGACCGGGAATTTTTACTTGGATTAAATGTCAAGAATTGTGAAGAACTGAGTTTAAATGTATTTGGCTAAGGTGTATGCAAACTTCCGACTTCAACTTTAACTACTGCTGTACACACCGATTCTATTCATATAGTGTCCATAATGTCTATACACATATATATTTATATTCCTGTGTGTCACATTGATCGTTCTGATATTTCTTAATTCCTTTCTCAATTTTTTGAAGGATTTGTGTGCATTGTTTTGTATTGTCAGGTATTACTAGACTGTTGGAGCTAGAAAAATAAGCATTTTGCTCCACCTGCGTTAACTTCTGCAAAATATGTGTATGCAACCAATAAAATTCGATTTCATTGGGCGGTTGATATAACTCACCTGCGGCTTGCTGGGATCAGAGCAGAGTGAGTGGTTACCTGGCATCCATACCAATCAGCCAATCAGTGCCAGAGGAGAAGCTGACTGGACGGACTACTTCCTGTCATTTATGCCTGCCTTATCACCATGGACACGTGGCACTGAACATGTGCAATAGAATATAGGATTATTACTTACAAGGAGTGCTTTTTTTCCTTCTCATTTGAATTGGTTACTATCGGTTATGAAGTACTGTTAGTTTACATAGGCTAGTGAGATTTAAGAGAGGCCTATCAGGAGAAAGGTCTTCCCACAATAAACCAACACTACAACTAGGACAGAAAGAGCAGGATTATTAGTACTAAAATTGGGAAAAGTTACTGTCGAGCAGAGCTAAGGAAGATTTGGCAGTTTCTCCCACATTCGCAAAACATGTCATGCTCCTACACACACAGCTGGTCAGCACTACTCACAACTCTTTAATAAGATACAGTTCAGGGCTCCGTTTTCACAAAGTAGTAATGCTGATCTTCAGTGTACAAAACATTAAGAATACCTTCACCCCCCTTTTTGCCCTCATAACAGCCACTATTCATCAGGGCATGGACTCTTCAAGGTGTCGAAAGCATTCCACAGGGATGCTGACCCATGTTGACTCCAATGCTTCCCACAGTTCTGTCAAGTTGACTGTATGTGCTTTGGGTGGTGGACCATTCTTGATACACACGGGAAACTGTTGAGCGTGAAAATCCCAAAATCGCTGCTGTTCTCGACACAAACCGGTGCACCTGTCACCTACTACCATAACCCGTTCAAAGGCGCTCAAATATTGTATCTTGCCCATTCACTCTCTGAATGGCACACATACACAATCCATGTCTCAATTGTCTCAAGGCTTAAAACTCCTTCTTTACCCAGTCTCATCCCCTTCATTTACACTGATTGAAGTGGATTTAGCAAGTGGGATGAATAATGGGTCACAACTTTCACCTGGATTCAGCTGGTCTATGTCATGGAAAGAGCAGGTGTTCATAATGTGTTGTACACTGAGTGTAATTACAATTTAAAAGGCCAAACTGATCTTAGATCAGCACTCCTTCCCTGAGATGATTTCTGAATATGGGCCCAGAAGTTTGCTACATGGCAAATACGAGTCTATTTCCATACAAGGATACATTTGGCAATTGCATTTTTTATTTTACACATCAACAACATGATACACAACTACTAAAATATATTATCTTTACAATTTGAAGGCAATAAAATAACCAATTCTAGAAGATATCTGTAAATACAATCTTTATTGTTTATTTTAAAAATCTTTATTGAAGAAAAAAAAGTTTGAAAAACACAACTGGTCAAAAAAGAAAAGAAAAAGGAAACCAATTTCCCCTCTGCTACATTAGACCTCCCAAAACACACCAAAACACACAGACATAATTTTAAAAAATAGCAACTTTTACAAAAAATACAAAGGATTGGTCATACACATGTTCTTCTCCTTTGTGATTCAGGTAGCATGGCCACAGTATTCCTTGGCAAAGCTACATCACAACCTGGCTGCATAGTAGCCTAACGTTGTCTTGGCAATGGCAGCGACGCTGCCTTCATCACACGAACAGTGTTTGGTCTCTATAGCTTCATCCCAAATTGCACCCTATTCCCTATATATTCCAGTACTTTTGACCAGGGCCCATAGGGAATAGGGTGCTATTTAGGACGTACACCATATGGCAGTTCAGAGAAATACTTTGGACAGAGGAGAACAGAGAGGCAGATCATCAACACAGCTAGCTTAGAGAGCTGGGGGGGGGGTTTCCAGCTTTGTTGGTCTCATATAGAACACTGTACGGAAGACTCTTGTAAGGAAGAGGTTGAAAAGGAAACAGTAGGCTACTGTGTAACTGGAGAGACTAACTTCAGGTGTTTGGAATGCTGGGTGATCATTGGTAACTCGACATTAGTAAGTACTAGTAAGATAACAACTTAAAGTAAGCCATATTGTACTAAGGGGGTGATAAATCCTTAGTTTAAAAGCTGTACCACCAGGGGGCACTCAATAACCAGACAGATAAAATGCCAACCCAGTACTGACAAAACCTTACACAGGTCCAAACTGGAGAGAACTAGAGACGGAGAAACACAGAGAAAATAAAGTGAAAAGATTGCAGGTTTACAGAGGGAGTTGTCAATAAATGGTATTAATTAATGGTGAGAATAATTGATTCTCATACACATTGTGAAGGAGGGGAACTCCATTGGGTACAAGAGTAGCACTCTTCACCAGACTCTGTCTAAATCAACCATATATCCCTGACCACTTTCATCTGATCAAGCCATGAACTGTCCCTCCACCTGGAAGATGCATGCACTCAAAGACTTGGCCTGGGTCAAATATAAAGTCGCACACACTAAACATCAGTGACCTTGGAGAGATAATAGATACACAATAGCCTTGAACATCCACATTATGATTGACCTTTTCATTATCATACCTGCATTATGAAGTCGTTGCATTATGAAGTCATTGCATTATGATGTCATTGTATTGTGATGTCATTACATTATAAAGTCATTCTTTAAACTGTCTTTGTATTACGATGTCATTCATTGCATTGCGATGTTCATTCATTCTGATGCCAATGTATTACAAAGTCTGTGACTTTGTAGAAAGTCAGCCAACAAATTAGCATGATCGAAATCTGGAATGGAAATCAGGATCACCAAGAGAACGGACGGGATATAAATAAATGCATCAGAAAAAAAAAAATGGTGATAAAGGTATATAGTAATTTTCTCAGCCCAATATCCTCTGGAAGACTTGCCTGGTTGCCCAGAATCCTTGCTCCGGCCAAACGCTATGCCACGCCCACGGATGTTAGTTTCTTCTCCTCAATGAGTCTGGATCTGAGCACCCTTCACCGAATGCAAACACATTCGAGGCCATCTGATTGGTCCAGAAACCGATGGGTTGGGCCAGAGCCAGAACACACGTGGGTAAAGCGGCGCCCATGGGCTCTGATTGGTTAGAGACGATCCAATCGCTGATGACTTTGTTTTGTACAATGCCCTTCGTCACCACAAATGACTTCAACGGTGGCAGGCTCAGACTAAAGTGTGCAGCGAACTACAGAATCATTTAGTGTGAGTCATCAGGCTACTGGAAGACGGGACAGTAAAAAGACAACAGAGAACAAGTGTCTGCTTCAGAATTGGAAGAGTTCAAAAACACTAGAGACTATTTCAGAGAGTTGTATCGGGGTGTTTTAGGTTAGACAGCGACAGCCCAGACAAACTCCTACAAAATCACTAATGCTCCTGACACACCTGTCCTCACCTGTCCACACTGACATTCTACTACTGTAGGCTAGTCTCCTCCAGCTTGTGGGATTTTTAAAGGCACAACATGGTGTCGAAATATCCACAGAAAGACAACATGACATCCCACTACCTCAGCCCTCCATTCAGGGCCGGTCCTGGCGTTTTCGGGGCCACCCCTTCCCTCACTGACACATACTCTACAGGGATATGGGGCTCCGTCAGTGCTGGCTCAGGCCAGGGCTGGAGTGTGTGTGTGTGTGTGTTTGTCTATTTGTGTGTGTACGGGGTCAAATCCACACAGAAGGCTTGCCCACCCCTGACTTGCTGCTACTGCTGTTGCTGCTGCTCCCATTCCCTTCTCCACTGCTGCCCCCCTTGCCGTGTTTGAATCGGTGCTTGCGTTCCTTGTGAGGCTGCGGCTGAGGCTGAGGCTGAGGCTGGGCCTGGGCCTGGGCCTGGGCCTGGGTGATGTTGCTTCGGGGCTTGTCATCATGGTTGTCCCCCAGGTGTTCCTCTGCCCTGTGCTGCTGGCTGTAGGCCTGAATGGCTGCCTCTAGCTGGTCATGGGCATGCAGGATCATGTCCTTGTTGAGGGCCACGCGGGCCTCCCCTCCCGTGGGGAAATTGTCCTCGTTGCTTCCAAACTGCTGCTGCTCCTCCTGGGCGATGTTGGCCCGGTTCTGCTTGCACGCCATCTTGGCGTTGCTCAAGTCCGTGTAGGGGATCTGCTCCGGCTTCACCACGATGTTGTAGCCCGGCGGAGCYGACGGGGCGTTCCAMGAGAACGGGTACCCCACGTASTCAGCACCCCCRTCCCCCACCACCCCTCCCCCYGYGCCCGGCTCCGGSMCKGGCACCCCCACRGAGACCCCCACGCTGGGTCCCAGCAGCCCCAGCTGGTACTCGTCCTCCTGGGGCGGGCAGCGGCGACGGCGGAKGATGTCACAGATGGTCCCGATGCCCAGGTGCAGCATCTCCCACACGTTGAGGGTGAGGCAGAGCACMGTGACGCCGTACATGATGCGCAGGAAGATGGTCTTCTCCGTGGGCCGCGACACGAAGCAGTCCACGCTGTGGGGGCAGGGCTYGAAGGAGCACACRAACACGGGAATSACRCGGAARCCGTACAGCAGGTACTGGCCCGCCAGGAAGCYYGCYTCCAGYGCCGTGCGAGTCACCAGCTGCARCACGTARATACGCATCAGCCCGTCACCCTGGATACGCCGCCGCCCGTCATGGCGTACCTTGGGCTTGGGCCGCGGGGCCAGCGGGTCGACCCGGCGAGGGGGCTCGGGCTCAGGCACCTCGTAGATCATAGGGTCATCCTCTTGGTCCTGGTCCTGGTCCTCCTCTATACCCCGGTGCTGCCGCGCCCCGAAGCAGATCTTCCTGGGCCTCCGGTGGGTGTAGCCACCTCCATCCCCTCCCCCTGTCTCAGTGGCCAACCCTCCCCCGCCCTTGTCCTCGTCCAGCCGGGCGATCTTGTTGACGGCGTAGCCCATGTACATTAGAGATGGCATGGCCACCAGGATGATCTGGAAGACCCAAAAGCGGACGTGCGATAGCGGCGCGAAGGCGTCGTAGCAGACATTCTCGCAGCCCGGCTGGCCCGAGTTGCAGATGAACTTGCTCTGCTCGTCATAGTAGATGGACTCTCCCCCGACGGCGGTGAGGACGATGCGGAAGACGACAAGCACGGTGAGCCACAGCTTCCCCACGAAGGTGGAGTGGTTGTGGATCTCCTCCAGCAGCCGCGTGAGGAAGCTCCAGCTCATTATGTCACTGGACAGTGGGGCAGACAGGGTCCCGCACTCACCTGCTCACAGACTACTACACACACACAGAGAGAGAAAGAGAGCAAGATGAAGAGGGAGTGATGAAGAGAGAGAGAGAGAGAGAGAGAGAGAGAGAGAGAGAGAGAGAAGAGAGAGAGAGAGAAAGAGAGAGAGAGAGAGAGAAGAATAGGAGTGATGAAAGACAGAGGGATGAGAGATAGGAGAGAGAGAGAGAGAGAGAAGAGAGAATTAGTCAAATATGAAAGGAGATATACATAACGTACTGTCTACCAGCAATTTCTTATCATGAAAGCGGATGAGATGAGAGGATTTTGACAGGGAATGTAGAGATAGTACATTTAGAAGCTTTGCTTCTTCAAGTTCAACAGAAGGAGTCACAGATCAATTACGGAGAGGAGAGGAGACAGATAGAAAAGCCTAAATTCAAACAAGTGTTCTCTCTGAAATTGAGACAGACTGCAATCTCCACATGCATTAGATCCATTCTACTCTCTTGGTATACCCAAATGAATACACGTTCCAACCCAACAACACAGTTTCAGCACAGTGAAATAAATGGGGGTATTTTGAGGGCTGTACTGTACAACAATAGGATATCAAACCAAACAAAAAGATGCTCAAATGTAGTAGAGAGGGAGCCAAAATAATCCCAATAGGAATTGAGCTATCACAGAGCACATTTTACACTCACACAAACTCTCTCTCTTCTCTCCTCTCTCTCTCTCTCTCTCTCTCTCTCTCTCTCTCTCTTCTCTCTCTCCCTCTCCTCTCTCTTCCTCTCTCTCTCTCTCTCTCTCTCTCTCTCTCTCTCCTCTCTCTCTCTCTCTCTCTCTCTCTCTCTCTCTCTCTCTCTCTCTCTCTCTCTCTTCTCTCTCTCTCTCTCTCTCTCTCTCTCTCTCTCTCTCTCTCTCTCTCTCTCTCTCCTCTCTCTCTCTCCTCTCTCTCCTCTCTCTCTCTCTCTCTCTCTCTCTCTCTCTCTCTCTCTCTCTCTCAATTCAATTCAATATCAATTCAGGGCGCTTTATTGGCATGGGAAACATGTGTTAACATTGCCAAAGCAAGTGAGGTAATATTATACAAAAGTAAATAAACAATACAAATTAACAGCAAACATTACACATACAGAAGTTTCAAAACAATAAAGACATTACAAATGTTATATTAAATATAACAGTGTTGTAACAATGTACAAATGGTTAAAGCACACAAGTTAATTAAATAAATAAGGGCATAAATATGGGTTGTATTTACAATGGTGTTTGTTCTTCACTGGTTGCCCTTTTCTTGTGCAACAGGTCACAAATCTTGCTGCTGCTGCATGGGACAACTGTGGAATTTCTCCCAGTAGAATATGGGAGTTTATTCAAAATTGGATTTGTTTTCAAATTCTTTTGGATCTGTGTAATCTGTGGGAAATATGTCTCTTCAATATGGTCATACATTGGGCAGGAGGTTAGGAAGTGCAGCTCAGTTTCCACCTCATTTTGTGGGCAGTGAGCACATAGCCTGTCTTCTCTTGAGAGCCATGTCTGCCGACGGGCCTTTCTCAATAGCAAGGCTATGCTCACTGAGTCTGTACATAGTCAAAGCTTTCCTTAAGTTTGGGTCAGTCACAGTGGTCAGGTTATTCATGCCACTGTGTAACTCTCTGCTTTAGGCCAAAAGCCATTTAGATTTTGCTCTGTTTTTTTGTTAATTCTTTCAATGCTGTCAAGTAATTAATCTTTTTGTTTTCTGCATGATTGTGGGGTTACTTGTGCCTGCTTGTGCGCTGGGGCTGCGTGGGGTTGTTTGTGTTGTGAACAGAGCCCTAGGAGCGCAGCTGCTTAGGGACTGCTTCTCCAGGTCATCTGCTCTGTTAGGTGATGGCTTTGTTATGAAGGTTGGCCGCCGAATGGCTTCCTTTTACGGGGTTGGTAGAATATAACGGCCTTCTTTTCGGATTTTGATAATTAGTGCGTATCGGCCTAATTCTGCTCTGCATGCGATTATATTGTGTTCTACCGTTGTACACAGCGAGGATCTATCTTTTGGGCAGAATTCTGCATGGCAGAGTCTCATTATGGTGTAATGTCACATTTTTTGAAATCTTGCGTTCGTGACGCGACCCCAGACCTCACAACCGATAAAGGCGCAACTGACGGCTCTATGACTGATTCAATTGATTTTTAGCCTAGATCCTAATTGGGTATGTCTGAATTATGTCGGCTTTGGATGGCATGATGCTTCTTAGCCTTGTCTCGTCAGACGTTCACAGCTTGTGAAAGTTACCTGTGGCGCTGATGTATAGGCCGAGTATGTATAGTTTTTGTTGCCTCTAGGGCAACAGAGTGTCTAGATGGAATTTGATGTCCTTGCGCCGACTGGACCTTTTTTGCGAACCACGACATTATTTTGGTCTTACTGCAGGATTTAATCTGCTGCAGGGCGCCAGCGTCTGAGCAGAAGCTGTGCAGAGATCTAGGTGCTGCTGTTAGCCCTGCCTTGTGGCTGACAGAAGCACCAGATCTCCAGCAACAGTGAGACATTTGCACTTCAGAAGTCCTCCTAAGTTAGGGTGAGGCAGCGGTGCTGGCAGACGTTTTAGGTGCCGGCAGCGCACATTTTCGTTGATCAAGCTTCTCTCTCTCTCACTCTCATCCTCTCTCTACCCCATCTCTCTCTCTCTCTCTCTCATCTCTCTCTCTCTCTCTCACTCTCTCCTCCTCTCTCTCTACTCTCTCATCTCTCTCTCTCTCTCTCTCTCGCTACTCGGCCTCTCTCCCTCTCTCGCTCTCTCTCTGCTTCTCTCCTCTCTCTGCTCTCTCTCTCTCTCTCTCTCTCTCTCTCTCTCTCTCTCTCTCTCCTCTCTCTCTCTCTCTCTCTCTCTCTCTCTCGCGAATAGATCGTCTTGCTCCTCTGTGAGTGCACATTGTGTTGACTAACGGTGATGTCTGTGATGTAAAATGGCATTGCTGTAGTGTGGTGTGGTGTTGTGTGTAGTGCCTACATTAAAATGGATGAGAGATGAAGCCTGTCTATGTAGTTAGCCGTGGGCTCCAGCATGCCAGTCCAACTGCCACCAGTTAAACCAGCAGGCGGCCTGGCCAAAACAAGTGGAGCACGGAGTCACACCGTAGACCCGCATTAGCCAAGCGAACTGGAGCAGAACCCTAACCCCCCTGCCTGCCTCCAGGGGAGGTGTGAGGGGGGTGAGGGGTGGTGAGGGAACAGGTGTCCAGAGCCAGGTTGCATTCGCACAGAGTGCACACCTTCCTGCTAAGAAGCTCCAACGGTGCGCGGCTCATTGTGAGTCGAACTGAAAGGTAAACCCAACATGAAATAAGAGCTTGGGCTGAGGTTTAAAAAGGAGCTCCACAGCGCCTTCCTCCCCTCGCAGGAAGGTTGGGAGCCCAGATAGAGGGAGGCCAAGCATGGTCTGCTGAATGCTGGAGGGAGTGGAAGGCTTGCGTGTTGGCTGTTAGTAGACAACTGTAGGGTGTGTCACAAATGGCCCCCTACTCCCTACATAACTACTTTTCACCGGCCCATAGGCACACAACCCTTGTGCTGGAGCTCCTCAGACCCCTGGTTAGTGTCTCAATAGTGTGAGAGGAGAGCGAGAGGAGAGGAGAGGAGAGGAAGAGGAGAGGAGAGCGAGGAGGAGAAGGAAGAGGAGAGAGGAGAGCGAGAGAGGAGAGGAGAGGAGAGGAAGAGGAGAAGGAGAGGAGAGGAAGGAGGAGCGAGCAGGAAGTTAAGATGGAATGTTTGAAGCTGCCTGCCTGGACTCACTATAAAACATGTGCAGTATTGATAACTGTGACCATAAAAGGCCTGCGTGGGATAGAGGAGGTACTGTACATGTCAGGAAGGCTGTGCATACTGCTGTTTTAGAGTGTTTTTGTTTGTGTGTGCGCGTGTGTGTGTGTGCGAGGGTGTACGTTCCCACAAGTGTGTTTACTAGATCTGCTGCACATAAACAGGAGTGTTTTTAACACCTGTCTCACATTACAGTAGTACAGCAAGACTGCAAGTATATAAACTCAGCAAAAAACGTCCTCACTGTCAACTGCGTTTATTTTCAGCAAACTTAACGTGTAAATATTTGTATGAACATAACAAGATTCAACAACCGAGACATAAACTGAACAAGTTCTACAGACATGTGACTAACAGAAATTGTATAATGTATCCCTGAACAAAGGGGGGGGGGGTCAAAATCAAAAGTAACATTCAGTATCTAGTGTGGCCACCAGCTGCATTAAGTAATGCAGTGCATCTCCTCCTCATGGACTGCACCAGCTTTGCCAGTTCTTGCTGTGAGATGTTACCCCACTCTTCCACCAAGGCATCTGCAGGTTCCCGGACATTTCTGGGGGAAATGGCCCTAGCCCTCACCCTCCGATCCAACAGGTCCCAGACGTGCTCAGTGGGATTGAGATCCAGGTTCTTCGCTGGCCATGGAAGAACACTGACATTCCTGACTTGCAGGAAATCATGCACAGAACGAGCAGTATGGCTGGTGGCATTGCCATGCTGGAGGGTCATGTCAGATTGAGCCTGCAGGAAGGGTACCACATGAGGGAGGAGGCAATCTTCCCTGTAACGCACAGCGTTGAGATTGCCTGCAATGACAACAAGCTCAGTCCGATGATGCTGTGACACACCGCCCCAGACCATGACGGACCCTCCACCTCGATCCCGCTCCAGAGTACAGGCCTCGGGGTAACGCTCATTCCTTCGACGATAAACGCAAATCCGACCATCGTCCTTGGTGAGACAGAACCGCTACTCGTCAGTGAAGAGCACTTTTTGCCGGTCCTGTCTGGTCCAGCGACGGTGGGTTTGTGCCATAGGCGACGTTGTTGCCGGTGATGTCTGGTGAGGACCTGCCTTACAACAGGCCTACAAGCCCTCAGTCCAGCCTCTCTCAGCCTATTGCGGACAGTCTGACCACTAATGGAGGGATTGTGCGTTCCTGGTGTAACCCGGGCAGTTGTTGTTGCCATCCTGTACCTGTCCCGCAGGTGTGATGTTCAGATGTACCGATCCTGTGCAGGTGTTGTTACACATGGTCTGCCACTGCAAGGATGATCAGCTGTCCGTCCTGTCTCCCTGTAGCGCTGTCTTAGGAGTCTCACAGTACAGACATTGCAATTTATTGCCCTGGTCACATCTGCAGTCCTCATGCCTCCTTGCAGCATGCCTAAGGCATGTTCACGCAGATGAGCAGGGACCCTGGGTATCTTTCTTTTGGTGTTTTTCAGAGTCAGTAGAAAGGCCTCTTTAGTGTCCTAAGTTTGCATAACTGTGACCTTAGTGTCTTAACGACCGTTCCACAGGTGTATGTTCATGAAATGTTTATGGTTCATTGAACAAGCATGGAAAACAGTGTTTAAACCCTTTTACAATGAAGATCTGTGAAGTTATTTGGATCTTTACGAATTATCTTTGAAAGACAGGGTCCTGAAAGACATGGTCCGTTTCTTTTTTTGCTGAGTTTATATACAGTTGAAGTCGGAAGTTTACATTCCCTTAGATTGGAGTCATTAAAACTCGTTTTTCAACCACTACACATGTTTCTTTTTAACAAACTATAGTTTTGGCAAGTCGTTTAGGACATCTACTTTTGCATGACTCAAGTAATTTTTCCAACAATTGTTTACAGACAGATTATTTCACTTAATCACAATTCCAGTGGGTCAGAAGTTTACATACACTAAGTTGACTGTGGCTTTCAAACAGCTTGGAAAATTCCAGAGAATGATGTCATGGCTTTAGAAGCTTCTGATAGGCTAATTGACATCATTTGAGTCAATTGGAGGTGCACCTGTGGATTTATTTCAAGGGCTACATTCAAACTCAGTGCCTCTTTGCTTGACATCATGGGAAAATCAAAAGAAATCACCTCCACAGGTCTGGTTCATCCTTGGGAGCAATTTCCAAATGCCTGAAGGTACCACGTTCATCTGTACAAACAATAGTACGCAAGTATACACACCATGGGACCACGCAGCCGTCATACCGCTCAGGAAGGAGACGCGTTCTGTCTCCTAGAGATTAACGTACTTTGGTGCGAAAAGTGCAAATCAATCCCTGAACAGCAAAGGACCTTGTGAAGATGCTGGAGGAAAAAGGTACAAAATTGTCTATATCCACAGTGAAATGGGTCCTATATCGATAACCTGAAAGGCCGCTCAGCAAGGAAGAAACCACCGCTCCAAAACCGCCATAAAAAAGCCAGACTACGGTTTGCAACTGCATATGAGGACAAAGATCGTACTTTTTGGAGAAATTTACTCTGGTCTGATGAAACAAATCAGAACTGTTTGGCCATAATGACCATCAATATGTTTGGAGGAAAAAGAGGGATGCTTGCAAGCCGAAGAACACCATCCCAACCGAGAAGAATGGGGGTGGCAGCATCATGTTGTAGAGGTGCTTTGCTGCAGGAGGGACTGGTGCACTTCACAAAATAGATGGCAATGATGATGGAAACTATGTGGAAATATTGAAGCAACATCTCAAGACATCAGTGAAGAAGTTAAAGCTTGATTGCAAATGGGTCTTCCAAATGGACAATGACCCCAAGCATACTTCAAAATTGTGGCAAAATGGCTTAAGGACAACAAAGTCAAGGTATTGGAGTGGCCATCACAAAGCCCTGACCTAAATCGTATCGAAAATTTGTGGGCAGAACTGAAAAAGCGTGTGCGAGCAAGCAGGCCTACAAACCTGACTCAGTTACACCAGCTCTGTCAGGAGGAATGGGACAAAATTCATCCAAACTATTGTGGGAAGTTTGTGGATGGTTACCCGAAACGTTTGACCCAAGTTCAACAATTTAAAGGCAATGCTACCAAATACTAATTGTGTGTATGTAAACTTCTGACCCACTGGGAATGTGATGAAAGAAATGTAAGGTGAAATAAATCATTCTCTCTACTATTATTCTGACATTTCACATTCTTAAAATAAAGTGGTGATCCTAACTGACCTAAGACAAGGAATTTTTACTAGGATTAAATGTCAGGAATTGGGAGAAACTGAGTTTAATTGTATTTGGCTCAGGTGTTTGTAAACTTCCAACTTCAACTGTATATACACACTACCGTTCAAAAGTTTTGTCCATTAAAATAACATCAAATTGATCAGAAATACAGTGTAGACATTGCTAATGTTGTAAATGACTATTGGAGCTGAAAACGGCAGATTTTTTATGGAATATCTACATAGGGGTACAGAGGCCCATTATCAGCAACCATACTCCTGTGTTCCAACGGCATGTTGTGTTAGCTAATCCAAGTTTATCATTTTAAAAGGCTAATTGATCATTAGAAAACCCTTTTGCAATTATGTTAGCACAGCTGAAAACTGTTGATCTGATTAAGGAAGCAATTAAACTGGCCTTCTTTAGACTAGTTGAGTATCTGGAGCATCAGCATTTGTGGGTTCGATTACAGGCTCAAAAGACCTGATAATGGGCCTCTGTACGCCTATGTAGACATCCCATTAAAAATCAGCCATTTCCAGCTACAATAGTCATTTACAACATTAACAATGTCTACACTGTATTTCTGAACAATTATATATTTCTTTTTTAAATGGACAAAAAAAAAGTATTTTCTTTCAAAAACAAGGATATCTCTAAGTGACCCCAAACTTTTGGACGGTAGTATATATATATATATACACAAAAAATATATTTCCAAAACAGAAAATTGAGTACTGCACCAGTGCTAACACTTCATACCCGACATGTATGAATAAGTATCATGAGAACATATTGAGAGTGAGGAGCTGAGCTGACATTAACACATAGAGCCATTAGGCAGTTTGTCCTTCAACCGTCTGGACTCTTGTCTGGCTCTGGCCTTTCCTCTCCTGCATGACAAAATTATACACACCGTCTTTATAGAACCCTCACTGTTATCCCTCTGCTATCTGTTATCACTAGACACACTTAGACACATACCGTACAATCACCCAGTCCAAGGCTAATAAACGGCACTAAGTGACTTGTAACTTACAGTACAGTGTGACACAGACGGGGATCTTTTCATCTGAGGAAGACGTCACTGAGGATCCGTCAGATGTCAGTATACGTGTTTGAATAAAGCCTGAGCGTTAGAAGATAAATATGTCTGTTTTTCTGAATGCTCCAACACCTGTTAACCATAAACTAGTTATTTTTGGAGGTTTCTGCCGTGTAAGCCCAATCAAGTTTTCTGTTTCTTGAATGTGCATTGTGTTTCTCTTATCTGTCAGCGCTAGCCGTGGCAGAGGGGCATCTCGAGTGACACCGGTCATTGAGTCATCACCGCGTGAAAGGAAGATCTGGGTAACAGACCCCTGGATGTTAACATGCTGTCTCTCTGGAATGGGAAGGTGTGATTGTGTGTGTGTGTGTGTGTGTGTGGTGTCGTGGTGTGTTGTTAGTGTGTGCTGGTGTGTCTGTGTGTGTGTGTGTGCTGTGTGTGGTGTGAGTGTGAGACGAGTGTGGTGTGTGTGTCGTGGCTGGTGGAACTTGTGTGTGTGTGTGTGTGGGGGTGTGTGTTGTTGTTTATGTCTGTGTGCCATGTGGGATCGTGTACAGTAGAAGGTTGTGGGTTTGTGCATGTGGAGGACGAAGGTGAAAGCGAACAAAGTGTGTGTGTGTGCGTTCACACGTGTGCAACTATGTGTGAGCTAGAGGTGGAATACGTTTATGTGTGACTGTGAAAAAGTAACAGAAAGTGATTGTGAACAGAGAGAAGGCACCATGTTAGATGGCCAGAGTGTCCTCTGCCTTGCAGTCAGGATTAGCCTCTTTCTGCACTCAAAGGCCTGGAGCTCCATGGAAAGATCTAGCAGCCCGGAGCCGTCATACCACCACCTGCCCATGCGAGAGCCTCCAACATGGGCATATGGCTCCAGCTGCCTCCCCCTACCATCCTACCAACCCCCCACATCCTGGTCTTCCCTTTCTCAATCATTCTATGTCTATCACTTTCTGTGTTACTAGAACGAGCCAGCCTGCCAACCACAACACATGCTTGTACAAGCATGCACGCAACCATACCCGTCACGATTCACAACCATACTCGTCACGATTCACAACCATACCCGTCACGATTCACAACCATACCCGTCACGATTCACAACCATACCGTCACAATTCACAACCATACCCGTCACGATTCACAACCATACCCGTCACGATTCACAACCATACCCGTCACGATTCACAACCATAGCCGTCACGATTCACAACCATACCCGTCACGATTCACAACCATACACACATAGAAACAGCTGTCTGCCCCTCAACATACTCACCCAGATACACAAGAGCACAGCTTCAGTTGAAAATGACAAACTCACAGCGTCCTCGAGTAGTTCGTGTTTACATTTACAGTTCTGATGTTTACAGGTGAGCCTGAGAGAAACCGCAAGGCAGAAATTCCACTCTGTTAAATACTTGCATTCTGACCAAAGAGCTTGGAGCTTGCATATACTAATTCAGAGACGTAGAGTAGTAATTCAGAGATAATAGAATGTCCAATACACAACAGATTCTGGACCATCTGTGTATGTAGTCTCCCAACAGACAGAGCAGAGCGGTGGAGTGTGTCCTGGTGAGCACCGAGGGGCCAGCTGTGACTCAATGCAGCCTCAGCAGCCAGAGAAACACTGGTCCTCCAGGGGAGCTTGGGGCTGGAGGTAGGGTCAGGACAGGGGAGCTTGGGGCTGGATGTAGAGGCAGGACAAGGGAGCTTGGGTCTGGAGGGTAGGGTCAGGACAGGGGAGCATGGGGCTGGATGTCCTGACCCCTTCTCCAGCTCCATGCTCCCCTGTCCTGACCCCTACATCCAGCCCCATCTCCCCTGTCTGACCCCTACATACAACCCATGCTCCCCTGTCCTGCCTCTACATCCAGCCCCCAA
>NC_036860.1:71605252-71623490 GCF_002910315.2 Salvelinus sp. IW2-2015
GGGGAGCATGGGGTCAGGACAGTGAAGCATGGGGCTGGAGAAGGGGTCAGGACAGGGAAGCATGGGGCTGGAGAAGGGGTCAGGACAGGGAAGTGGTCCCGTGTGGCTCAGTTGGTAGAGCATGGCGCTTGCAACGCCAGGGTTGTGGGTTCATTCCCCACGGGGGGACCAGGATGAATATGTATGAACATTCCAATTTGTAAGTCGCTCTGGATAAGAGCGTCTGCTAAATGACTTAAATGTAAAATGTAAATGGAAGCATGGGGCTGGAGAAGGGGCAGGACAGAGGACCCAGCTAGCCCAGTGGATCTGGGCCGATTCCGGCTAAGAGTCAGGGCACTCAGTAGCCTAGTGGCTAGAGTGTTGGACTAGCAACCAAAAGGTTGGAAGATCAAATCCCCAAGCTGACAAGGTAAAAATCTGTCATTCTGCACCTGAACAAGGCAGTTAACCCACTCTTCCTAGGCTGCCATTGAATATAAGAATTTGTTCTTAACTGACTTGCCTAGTTAAATAACGGTAAAATAAAATAAAAACAGGCCCTAATGTATTACTTGGGGCTCAGGCCGATTGGGGCTCCTCTCTGGCAGATGATTACACGGGCTGCTTTATATAATTAACATTTCATTATTTATTTGTCCATATTTTCCTCATTGTTTCTGTGATCAAAAAATACAATGAACATTTAAATGAAGTTCTTTAAGAGTCCTGTGTAGTATTTTAGTATTTTGATACATTGTGCAAGGCAACTGATAAGAATAAAAAACGTAGCATTCGTAACTTCGGTCTAAGACACTGCATCGCAGTGCACACTGCCTTTCTACAGTTGCTGGTTTGAGACCCGTGCCAGCCGCGACCGGGAAACCCATGAGGTGACGCAGAATTGGCCCAGCGTCGTCTGAGTTAGGGGAGGGTTTTGCCGGCCAAGATGTCGTTGTCCCATCGCGGTGTAGTGGCGTGCTAGGCGCATGCACGGTCACCAGGTGTATGGTGTTTCCTCAGACACATTTTTTTGTGTGGACAAATACATATAATTTGTATGTATAAAATGTATAATAGTAATATTGAAAATTACAAAAATCTGGTAATTTTGTATACATTTATTTAAATTTGCATCGGGGCGCTTCTGGGGGGATTCTGATAAGATGTCGGCTGAATTCGGGTAGATGGAAACGGCCCGATGTACTTGGGCCGATTCTGGGCAGTTATTCATTTTGATTCCGGGCCGAGTCCGACACCCGATTCCGGGCCGATTCAATCAGTTCCGGCCCCCCGGAAGAGGACCGCTTCTGGGCCGATTCCTCATTGCTAGCTGGGGAGCATGGGTCTGGGTGTAGGGGCAGGACAAGGGAGCATGGGGCTGGATATGGGACAGGACAGGGGAGCATGGGGACCAGGGTTGGGGTCAATTAAATATGAATTCCAGTCAATTCAGAAAGTAAACCAAGGGCTAGATTCAGTCTGTAGTGCGGAAGATCTGTGTTGTAGCGTGGTTGAAATTTAAAGGTCATTTCCGATTGAGCCAACATATGCAGCATTGATCGTGAATGCAGTATCCACGTACGCGGAAAATTGCCTTTAACGCTGATCTTCTGCGATACGGATTGAATCGAGCCCTAAATTCCAATTCTACATTTTCCTAATTGAAAAGCATAAAAGAGAATTGGAATAAGAATTTCAGTGTACTTCCTGAATTGAATGAGATTGAAATGGATTTGACCCCAACCCTGTCCTAAAGCAGGACAGCTGAGCATGGAGGGTCGTGTCTCCATATGTGGATGGGATGGAAGGAGAGCCCAGTAAGAGGGAATGTGTTTGTGTCACTGGATATACTGTGTCCAGATATATCCTACATGAGTGTTGTTGAGCAGTGGATAGGCTGCATTAGACAAATATCTACATAGAATCACCATAAACTGTAAACTAACATGATGAACAGCCATTTATCTTACGCATGTTTACTCGCTCCCCCTCTCCAAGACAGTGTATTGTGTCTCTCTCACTCTCTCTCTCTCTCTTGTGTTATTTCTCTCTCAAGGTTGAATTGACACTCACCCCCAAAGGGAACGAGAGACTTTACATTTGCTTGTCTACATTAACTGCCGCTGGGGTCTGCATATTCACGCATAAATACACACACGCGCGCGCACACGCACTGCTACTGTGTGCGTTAGAAGGAAAATGTGGGCGGGCAGTTGGATAATGAACATAAATTGAATGAAAATACTCCACAGTGAGTTGTGAGGGGGAAATAGTGATTGTCTCTCCAGTCGGGGAGGGAAGACTTCACAGAAGTGAAAGTGCTGGAGCATGAAGCCTATATACACAAAACAGACAAACACACCTAAAAACACAAAGAAAAACATTCAATGACAATAGAGATCCCTCCTGCAGCGCACAAATGTCGATGCACACTCGGTGTCACAAGTTCCCTCAACTTCCCTCTCTCTCCCGGCACCACGGTCCCAGCCTGGTGAACACCCCCATTCCTCCTTCGTTACACCCAGCTGTACATTTCGATGAAACATGGTGAAGCCCCAAAATTGCCCTCCCTGGAAGCCTGTGTTTCCGACATAAGGAAGTGGATGGCGGCAAATGTTCTACTTTTAAACAAAATAGAGATGCTTGTTCTACGTCCCAAGAAACAAAGAGATCTTCTGTTGAATCTGACAATTCATCTTGATGGTTGTACAGTCGTCTCAAATAAAACTGTGAAGGACCTCGGCGTTACTCTGGACCCTGATCTCTCTTTTGACAAACATATCAAGACTGTTTCAAGGACAGCTTTTTTCCATCTACGTAGCATTGCAAAAATCAGAAACTTTCTGTCCAAAAATTATGCAGAAAAATGTATCCATGCTTTTGTCACTTCTAGGTTAGTCTACTCTGCAATGCTCTACTTTCCGGCTACTTGGATAAAGCACTAAATAAACTTCAGTTAGTGCTAAACACGGCTGCTAGAATCTTGACTAGAACCAAAAAATTTGATCATATTACTCCAGTGCTAGCCTCTCTACACTGGCTTCCTGTTAAGGCAATGGCTGATTTCAAGGTTTTACTGATAACCTACAAAGCATTACATGGGCTTGCTCCTACCTATCTTTCCGATTTGGTCCTGCCGTACATACCTGCTACGGTCACAAGACGCAGGCCTCCTTACTGTCCCTAGAATTTCTAAGCAAACAGCTGGAGGCAGGTCTTTCTCCTATAGAGCTCAGTTTTTATGGAATGGTCTGCCTATCCATGTGAGAGACGCAGACTCGGTCTCGAAGTCTTTATTGAAGACTCATCTCTTCAGTGGGTCCTATGATTAAGTGTAGTCTGGCCCAGGAGTGTGAAGGTGAACGGAAATGCACTGGAGCAACGAACCGCCCTTGCTGTCTCTGCCTGGCCGGTTCCCCTCTCTCCACTTGGATTCTCTGCCTCTAACCCTATTACAGGGACTGAGTCACTGGCTTACTGGTGCTCTTCCATGCCATCCCTAGGAGGGGTGCGTCACTTGAGTGGGTTGAGTCACTGACGTGATCTTCGTGTCCGGGTTGGCCCCCCCCTTGAGTTGTGCCGTGGGGAAGATCTTTGTGGGCTATACTCGGCCTTGTCTCAGAATAGTAGTCGCTCTGGATAAGAGCGTCTGCTAAATGACTTAAATGTAATGTAAATGTAGGTTGGTGGTTGAAGGTATCCCTCTAGGGGTGTGGGGGCTGTGCTTTGGCAAAGTGGGTGGGGTTATATCCTGCCTGTTTGGCCCTGTCCGGGGTATCGTCGGACGGGGCCACAGTGTCTTCCGACCCCTCCTGTCTCAGCCTCCAGTATTTATGCTGCAGTAGTTTATGTGTCGGGGGGCTAGGGTTAGTCTGTTATATCTGGAGTATTTCTCCTGTCTTATCCGGTGTCCTGTGTGAATTTAAGTATGCTCTCTCTAATTCTCTCTTTTTCTCTCTCTTTCTTTCTCTCTCTTGGAGGACCTGAGCCCTAGGACCATGCCTCAGGACTACCTGGCCTGATGACTCCTTCCTGCCCCCAGTCCACTTGGCCGTGCTGCTGCTCCAGTTTCAACTGTTCACCGGACGTGCTACCTGTCCCAGACCTGCTGTTTTCAACTCTCTAGAGACAGCAGGAGTGGTAGAGATACTTTCAATGATCGGCTATGAAAAGCCAACTGACATTTACTCCCGAGGTGCTGACTTGTTGCACACTCGACAACCACTGTGATTATTATTATTTGACCTTGCTGGTCATCTATGAACATTTTAACATCTCGGCCATGTTCTGTTATAATCTCCACCCGGCACAGCCAGAAGAGGACTGGCCACCCCTCATAGCCTGGTTCCTCTAAGTTTCTTCCTAGGTTCTGGCCTTTCTAGGGAGTTTTTCCTAGCCACCGTGCTTCTACACCTGCATTGCTTGCTGTTTGGGGTTTTAGGCTGGGTTTCTGTACAACACTTTGTGACATCAGCTGATGTAGGAAGGGCTTTATAAATACATTTGATTTGATGAGCCTTCTCTTGCTCCTCCTCCTAATAGCCCTTATACACATTCCATGATCGAACGTTCTAAACACACTTCCTATCGGTTTGGCAATTTCCGGTCAATCTAGTTATCGACGAAATAACGTTACTACCACTATGTCGCAGTTTTTTACTAGGTGTCTTCAGGACTTGCCTCAAATTAATATTAATGATGTACATCGAATTGTTAAATCAGCCTCCGAGACTCTAGCTAGCAAGAATGAAAAGGGGTTCAAGATGTATATATGAAGCTACATAGACAACTATGAAGGTGAGTACCAAGTCAGTGACATATATAACGTTAGCTAGCTACAATCATTAGTTCGCTAATTTAACTATTAACTGTAGCTAGCTAGTTACTTCGTAAAAGGATGTAACGTTGACAGAATCTACCTGAGAATGTGTGTATTTTCGTTAGCTTGGTTAAGTTATGCTTGCTAGCTATATTTGCTAGCTAAAAATAATTGTTATTCATGTCTTCTACACAGTATCTAACAAAGATACATTGACAGGGGAGATCACCGTGAGGGCTGCCTGTCACAGGTCCACGAGGAAGAGTGAAAAGCCGCACAGCATGAGAGTAGGGAAAGGTTATAGATAGCTACTAGGGACCTTGTTAAACATCTCCTGTCAGACACTGTCATCATGGTCAAAATGTGTTGGAGACAGTGTCAACGTTTAATCTTATCAGTAGATAGATATTAATGATGGGTCCCAATCCCAATTTAGAATTTCCCACTTAACAGGTTATTTGGTAAAGATCTGTTGATGCAGTGTTTGGTAATTGTGTTACTGAGACACAATGTATTCCTGTATAGTTAAATGAGCCCCTAGTTAAGAAGACCAGACACTACTATGTTTGTTATTTATGGGCCGCATCATTCATGTTTCTCACTTCAGTCTTATCTTCACAGATGGTGTTTCAGCACTCCGTACCAGTGGTAGTGGTCCAAAGCCACTGCTCCTGTGTTGCAGGAAGTGCTCTGTGCAATCATCTGGTGGCTCTTCTTTACCAGACAGCGCACTACTCTCAACTAAACATTCCTGCTGCACCACCAGTTCACAGCTGCACAGACACAGAACAGCGTTGGCACAAGCCAAGAACACTTGTGAGTCTGTCAATATCAATAAAAAAATGCACCTGAAAAGTTTTCAGCCTATGTAACAGTAAATCCTTGTTAATTAGGGTGTGAAACCAGGTCCGGTTGATGGGATAGAGTTCAGTAAACCTACTAACTCGTGTGCTGATGGAATAAGGTAAGTTGGAGGTTCCTAGAATGGGAACATTTTAGAAAACATTTTCTTGTGATTGTTTTTGTATCCAGATGATAAGCCTAAACAGTGGCGTCTTTACGATGTAATGACAAATGTTTGGGACAAAGACTGGGGGGAAATATATAATCTATAAATTGGTATATTTTAATTATTTTATTTGAACTTTCGGGCTTGTGCTGTTTCTGGAAAAGTTACATGAGTCTTTGTGATAGTAATCTCTCCAACCTGATGTTATGGTTTTAAAATGTTTTGCAGAAGTTCTCTCTACAAAGCACTCAATGGATACATGCCTGACATGGACCTACTCCGAGTCTCAGAAACGTATGCCAGCTTTTCTCCACTTACTGCCCCTCTTGTGACAACAATGGAAATGTCAGCTGACGTGCCCCTGGTTGAGTCCGCCTTTGGGCCAGTGCAAGCCGGCAGTGTTCTGTCCTATCAGCTTCCACAGCCAAAGACCTGTGAAATTGTGAAGATTGCCGATGCCCCTTCTCCACCAATACTTCCATTAGATGGCTTCAGGCTTCCCAGTGTGCTTACGTCCTTAGCCATCAGGAGCAGTTCCACCTGAAGGCATTAGAGACAACCTACGAGATGTCATACAAAGTTGTCGTTTCCGAGAGATTTGCCATGTTCGGGGAGAGACCTCAGCTGACCACCTAGCTGAGCGGATGTTCAAGGGATCTGGTATGCAGACCATGGAGATGAAGAGGGGGCTTGCCATGGAGCCAGTGGCTGTACAGGAGTACTGCACACTGAAGAATGTTAACTTCTTTCCGTGTGTCTTCGTAGTGCACCCAGATGCTCCGTGGTTAGGATCCTCTCCAGATGGCATCATATTTGATCCCAGTGTAAGACCACACTTTGGACTCTTAGAGGTCAAGTGCCCAAATGTGCCAAGTTATGTTGACTGCCCTTACCTGAAGATACAGAATGGAGAGCTGAAGTTGAAGAGATCCCATGCTTACTACTGGCAGGTGCAAGGTCAAATCCTTCTCACAGGTTGTAGCTGGTGTGACCTTTGTCATCTGTGCACAGGAGGACATCCTAGTTGAAAGGATATATAAAGATCTACAGGTTTCAAAAACTATAAGAGAGAAGGTTGACCACTTTTATTTTTACCACTACTTGCAGAAGTGTCTATCTCGCACCTGAATGGATCCCCTGCATGGGTGCCAAGTTTAGTGGTTTTATGAAAAATAATTATTGTTATTGTGAAGAAATCTACAGTAGAATAGATTTGTTTAAAAAATGTATTTCAGCAAATGTTCAACAGTTCAGTTAATCAATTACACATCTCTGACATTGTATTCAATCTTGCATTCTGGCTATTCTGTGTTTACTTGATTTCTTTCCCCCGCCCCTGTTACTCATTGCCTAATTAAAGCCAATACAAGCTCCACACAAACTGATATTCACTACAACACAAATGATTGATACATGTCGTAGATAAACAAATTATTATTTTGCTGCTAGCAAATAAACACATGTACATTTACACTGGCTTAGCCCATGCTCTGGACCGGAACAAAGACAGCACAGTCCATTGGCAGCGCACCTTGTTCTTCATCCCCCTCAGTCRGAGCAGGAGGTTTCAGTCTTCTTTCCCAAACACCAGGTCTCTTTTGAATTGGCCAGTTCCACGCGAAGACAGTAGGAACAACACCTTTTTTTAGGTATACCCCCCAATTTTTCCCTCAACAAAGTCACTTTAGACAAAATGTGTACTACACACCTTTGTGTGTTTGGTGACAGTAAAGTTATCACGACGTACTGCCACCAACCACCTTTTTCTGAGCTCTACATCGACTGGGAAACGATGGAAGCTCACAATACCATTACATTTGGAAGAAACTGAACACAGAGGCACTGAACAATGTTCATTAGCACCTCCTTCGCGGGGCTGTAATTTAAACGTAGTCATTGCGAACTATTTCAGTCAGAAAAGCATCGGCGCTTGTAAGCTAATGATAAAAACAATAGCAGAACTCGCTCCAGAAGTCATCAACCCGGTCAGAAGTAAATTAGAACGTTGGAGGCGGTATAATGCATAGAGCCTATAAAAATCACACTGTTGGAGCTCGCCATGGGAGAGCCTGCCTCTCTTTTAGGCAAAATGTGACAATAACAGGAAATCAAAGGAGACATCCTTTGTCTTTGCCTTCCCTCTTCTCTCCCTTCCCTTCTCCCACTCATCACATCTCATTCTTCTTCTCTCCCTCCCCCCCTTCCCTTCTCCCACTTGTCACAACATCTCATTCTTCTACTCTCCCTTCATTCTTCTACTCTCCCTTCCGTCACAACATCTCATTATTTTCTCTCCCTTCCCTTCTCCCACTCGTCACAACATCTCATTCCTAAACCCATGCCAAATCTCCCTCAGGTTCATTCCTGTATCCACTCCAAACTTCCATGTCCTAATTGGCACTACCATATGGGGAGCTGGCGGTCGACTCCGTGTCTGATTGTACGCCCCAAATCAGAAACATGCAAAACACACACATTCCACACACACGAATATGCACAAACGCAGACACGTACACAAAGCCAGGCGGCCCTATACGCTCACTACGCATGTTGCGTAGGACCCTGCAAATTACGCAAGGGCCCCGCCTCCCCCTCGTGTCAAAGCGGGTGTCAATGTTTACAACTTTGATGAGAGGATGAAGCGGAACTATCCTTCTGGTCACGAAAAGGAAAAACAAAATGAGAGTGAATTGCGGGAAAAGCAATCAGGTAAACGTGTGTTCTCTCCTCTCCAAGTTTGATGTCAGCAAATAACAGTAACGTTAAGTTGATGTGCTAGCTTGCAGTGCATCTCTCTCTAGTCTGTCTGTCTTGCTAACCTAGCTGGGCAGTGCATCTCTTTGTCTGTCTGTATCTTGCTTGCTTTCCAGCCACTTCCAGGGCTGTGTTCTGTGACTTTGTGCCTGACAAAAGTGAGAGTTAATAAATAGTTGTATTTCAGTTTTATCAAACGCCAACGGGCAATGGTGTTTATTAACGGCAGCTCGGAAAAGATAACCGCGTCGCGCCTGAACATGAGTTGATATGCGCGTGCACAAAATGAAACTCACGCTTTCCAGCAGCAACCTCTGTGGGTACCAGTCCAGACCATATACGGGCGTGATGGCACTCCTCATAGGCGCACATCATTTTAAAACAAGACAATGATTATCTAGTCTCTCAGTCAAGGTTAAGTTACAACCCTGGACTAATAAAAGATGGAAATCAATGGATTTACATTGACTATTGATTTATATATTGAATTTGTAGATTGTAGATTAGCTGGGCATACTAGGCAATATGGATACACATCTCTCAGTAAATAATAACCATCAAGTATTCAGCCAAGCCGTAGTATAAAAAGTATTTTATATTTGAAAATGTATAAAAGGAAATCTGGGGGAGCCAGTTTGAATGGGCCTGATGCAGCTGATAAAATTAATAATAGTATTGTTATCTATAATTTACAGGTGCTATGCTTAAGTTTGTCAGTAGAGGAGATGTTGGATCATCAGCCAGTACAGGCACAGAATCAGTTGATCCACATCCAGCCTCAACCAGTACTAATACAGACCCAGTACAGCCGGCTTCAGCAAATACCAACACAGACCCAGTACTGGCAGCTTCAGCAAATACTAACACAGACCCAGTACTGGCAGCTTGAGCAAGTACTAACACAGACCCAGTACAGCTGGCTTCAGCAAGTACTAACACAGACCCAGGTGAAGTACAGGCAGCCTCAGCCAGTACTAGCACAACCAGAGGTGTACAGCCAGCATCAGATACAAGCAGCTCAGACCCTAATAGCACCGTTGCTGCTCCACCAAATGACCCAGCAGATTGTCCCCCAGTCTTAACAGACTTTATGAGGACTGAGTTAGTGCGCAGAGGTTCTTTCAAACCAGGACTGGATTTTTCTTACCCTAAAGACAAGTCTCGAAGGCGTTTACATTCAGGCTTATTACAGAGACAGCTGTCAAATGGGGAAAAGACTACCTGACTTTCATACTCAATCAAAAACAACACTGTGTATTGTTTTTGCTGAAAGCTCTTTTCTACAAAAGACTACAAAATAATAAAGGAAGGTGTGAATGACTGGTCAAATATAAACACCATTCTGAAACACCATGAGGGTAGTCCTGAACACACAAATAATATGACTGTGGAGAGTGGAGAGAACTTGATCTGCGCCTAAGTCGGGGACAGACTCTTGACCAGATACAAATTACAATTTTGGAGGATGAAAGAAAGAGATGGCGGGATGTCCTTACACATTTAATAAGTATCACCCAGTCTCTGGCTGACAGAAACCTAGCATTCAGGGGTTCATCAGACAAACTCTTCCAACCAGATAATGGAAACTTCCTAAAAGAGGTTGAATTACTGGCAAAATTTGACCCCGTTATGGAAAATCATCTCAGCAAAATTAAAGATGGAGACACATGCTCATTACCTTGGGAAGCGCACACGGAATGAGCTGATACAGATTGTGAGTGACCAGATTCTGTAGGCAATAGTGACTCAAGTAAGAGACTCAAAGTACTTCTCCATTATCTTGGACTGTACACCTGACATTAGTCACCAGGAGCACATGTCCATTATTCTGAGAAGCGTGGCTTTAAAAGGGAAAGCCAGAGATCAAGGAGCACTTCCTCGGCTTTGTGAATGTTGAGGTTACAACAGGCTTGAATCTGTCCACTTTCATCTTAGATAAGCTGAAGATTCCATTTGAAGATTGCAGAGGGCAAGCTTACTGTATGATAATGGGGCCAACATGAAGGGCAAGCACCAAGGAGTACAAGCCAGACTGCTCAAAAAGAATCCCAGAGCCGTGTTGGTCCCATGTGGAGCACATACTCTAAACCTTGTCATTGCAGATGCTGCCAAATCTTCAAAATATGCAGTTGTTTTTTTGGGGGCATTTGCAAAAGCTCTTCACCTTCTTTTCAGCTGGCACACAAAGATGGAGTGTTTTGAAGAAACACGTGAACATAACCGTGAAGTCATGGAGTGACAAGATGGGAGAGTAGGCTCCAAAGTGTTCATGCAATCAGGTATCACGCTTCTGAGGTTCGGGAGGCATTACTGGAAGCCAGACAGATGATCAACGATCCTGTGGCCAAAGTGGAGGCACAAGTGCTTGCAGAGGAAGTTTGGTCCTACCGCTTCTTGATTTGCTGTGTCGTATGGTGTGAGATACTGACAATGACAAACAAGGTGAACAAGCTCCTCCAATCCACCTCAATGCAGTTGGATATCACAGTGAATTTAATCGCAAATGCAAAGGCCTCCCTCGCTACATACAGGGAAACTGGATTCTCTGGAGCCCCAGACAACAGCCAAAGGCATCTGTGAAGAAATGAATGTGGAGGCTGTTCTGAAAGAGAGACCGAGAAACAGCAAGGGGCATTTCAGGTATGAGGCACCTAATGAAGCAGTGACTGACGCACTGAAAAACCTTGAAGTCAACTACTTCAACATTGTGGTCGACTCTGCTGTGACATCCATGGATGAGAGATTTGAAACACTCAACCAGGTGAAAACCAAATATGGAGTGCTGCTGAACTTCAGCACTGCCTCTCAGATGTCCAGTGAATCTTTAAAGGCTCACTGTATGTAAGTTGAAAACACTCTAACCTTTCAGAGATGTCTGTGACATCAGTGGAATGGATCTGGATCACGAGATTCATGAATTGACCTGATCTGCCATCAGATAAGATGACTGCCTTTGAGCTGCTTTCCTTTCTCTGTGAGAAAAACCTGGAGGAACTCTATCCTAACCTTTGGATAGCCCTATTGCAGTCACCCTACCAGTAACAGTAGCATCGGCAGAGAGGAGCTTTTCAAAATTAAAGCTCATCAAAAGCTACCGGAGTTCTTCCATGTCACAGGAATGTGTGTGTGGTCTGGCCATCATGAGCATAAATCATGACGTGGGGAAACACATGTCCTATGATGACATCATTGATGAATTTGCCTCAAGAAAATGCAGAAGAGGAATATTTTGATGGTAAGATGTTAATTCGAGCATTCAAATGTTTACACACCTAGTCACATTTAAGATTGTATGGCAGAAGTGCATTTGTGTAAATGGCTGCTTAACTATGTGACATACTTTCTAAATTTCTTCCAGACCGTCCAGACAGACTGGTGTCCATGCTGATGCTGAAAATGCCCAGGCTGTAGAGGGAACCAAAGTTAATCATACAGCTGTATAGGTTTTATTTGACTATTTTGAGACATATAGCTGCAACCATTGTCTATAGGCTTATGTTTACATTGTATAGCCAAAGCTAATCACACAGCTGTATAGGTTTTAGGGGGTAGTATTCAGAAGTTTGGAGGACTGAGGTGCCCAAAGTAAACTGCCTGTTACTCAGGCCCAGAAGCTAGGATATGCATATGATTGGTAGTATTGGATAGAGAATACTCTAAAGTTTCCAAAACTGAATAACAGAACTGATATAGCAGGCGAAAACCTGAGAATCCACCCGGGAATCTTTTTTTCTTCAGCTCACCACTCATTATAATGGCTGTCTATGGGAATATAAAAGGAATACCTCCCAGATTGCAGTTCCTAGGGCTTCCAGCAGATGTCAACAGTCTTTAAAAAGAGTTTCAGTCTTGTTTTTTGAAAAATTAGCTAGAATTTGTAGTTTCTGTAAGTGGCTCCCATTTTGGCTGTAGTGTTGTGGTGCGCGTCGGTGAGGGCGCGCACTTGGTTATTTATCTCCGGTAATGAACATACTATTCTCGGTCTTAAATTGTATCTTTTTTTTTTACATATTAAGGTACCTGAGGATTGATAACAAATGTTGTTTGACTTGTTTGGACGAAGTTTATTGGTAACTTACGGGATTCATTTGTATGCATTTTGAACGAGGGAAACCGGTGGATTACTGAGTCAAGCGCGCCAACTAAACTGACTTTTTTGGGATATAAAGAAGTACTTTATCGAACAAAAGGACCATTTGTGATGTAGCTGGGACCCTTTGGATTGCAAACAGAGGAAGATCATCAAAGGTAAGTGATTTATTTTATCGCTATTTCTGACTTTCGTGATGCCTCTGCTTGGTTGGAAAATGTTTGTAATGCGTTTGTATGTGGGGCGCTGTCCTCAGATAATCGCATGGTGTGCTTTCGCCGTAAAGCCTTTTTGAAATCTGACAAAGCGTCTAGATTAACAAGAAGTTAAGCTTTTAAACGATGTAAAACACTTGTATTTTCATGAATGTTGAACATTTTTAATATTATACTTTGAATTTTGCACTCTGCAATTTCACCGGATGTTGCCCCAAAGCGGTTTTAAGACATATAGCTGTAGCAATTTCCAAATGCCTGAAGGTACCACGTCCATCTGTACAAACAACAGTACGCAAGTATAAACACCATGGGACCATGCAGCCGTCATACCGCTCAGGAAGGAGACGCGTTCTGTCTCCTAGAGATGAACGTACTTTGGTGCGAAAAGTGCAAATCAATCCCAGAACAACAGCAATGGACCTTGTGAAGATACTGGAGGAAAAAGGTACAAAAGTATCTATATCCACAGTAAAACGAGTCCTATATCGACATAACCTGATAGGCCGCTCAGCAAGAAAGAAGCCACTGCTCCAAAACCGCCATAAAAAAGCCAGACTACGGTTTGCAACTGCACATGGGGACAAAGATCGTACTTTCTGGAGAAATGTCCTCTGGTCTKATGAAACAAARATAGAACTGTTTGGCCATAATGACCATCGTTWTGTTTGGAGGAAAAAGGGGGAGGCTTGCAAGCCGAAGAACACCATCCCAACCGTGAAGCATGGGGATGGCAGCATCATGTTGTGGGGGTGCTTTGCTGCAGGAGGGACTGGTGCACTTCACAAAATAGATGACATCATGAGGATGGAAAATTATGTGGATATATTGAAGCAACATCTCAAGACATCAGTCAAGAAGTTAAAGCTTGGTCGCAAATGGGTCTTCCAAATGGACAATGACCCCAAGCATACTTCCAAAGTTGTGGCAAAATGGCTAAAGGATAACAAAGTCAAGGTATTGGAGTGGCCATCACAAAGCCCTGACCTCAATCCCATAGAAAATTTGTGGGCAGAACTGAAAAAGCGTGTGTGAGTAAGAAGGCCTACAAATCTGACTCAGTTACACCAGCTCTGTCAGGAGGAATGGGAGGAAAATTCACCCAACTTATTGTGGAAGGCTACCTGAAACGTTTGACCCAAGTTACACAATTTAAAGGCAATGATACCAAATACTATTTGAGTGTATGTAAACTTCTGACCCACTGGGAAAGTGATGAAAGAAATAAAAGCTGAAATAAATCATTCTTTATACTATTATTCTGACATTTCACATTCTTAAAATAAGGTGGTGATCCTAACTGAGCCAGGGAATTTTTACTAGGATTTAATGTCAGGAATTGTGAAAAACTGAGTTGAAATGTATTTAGCTAAGGTGTATGTAAACTTCCGACTTCAACTGTACCTCATTCTGTTCTGTATAGGTCTACTTATTCTTAGAACGACAGCTGGAGCAAACTGTTTCAAAGGAGGGAGGATCGTAGTGGGAGCACTGGGGGTGTCAGGTGTGACTGTGTGGCAATGGCAAATGGTTTTAGTGGCTCACAGGTCAGGTAGGAGGGCCCCTTAGCAGAATTTTGCTTAGGGCCCCAGGGAGGTCAGGACCGGCTCTGCACACACACCATAGTAATCTGCTAAACTGACAGCCGGGATGGCATCTGTAAGAGATAACCCCTTTAAATTGGTATATTTAGGTTAATGTGAGGGAGCCATCTTCTAATACAGAGTCCTAACACACATAACACTATGCACAGTAGAATGTCCAGTATGGTGTAACAACCATGAACACTAGAGTAAAGTCTTATGAGGACAGACAGAGAGAGAAACAGACAGACAGACAGACAGACAGACAGACAGAGAGAAGAATGAGAGTGAGAGAGAGACAGACAGACAGAGAGAGAGACAGAGAGAAAAATGAGAGGGAGAGACAGAGAGAGAGAGAGACAGACAGACAGAGAGAGAGAACGAGAGAGCGGGAGAGAGGGGGGGGAGAGAAGGAGAGAGAGAGCAATTCACATCTGTGTGATTTAATGTTAGTGAGCACAGACCCAACCAGGACTGTTGGCTGGAGGAGGAAGACAGCTGGCTGGGGGAGGAAGTTGTTTTCTTCCAGCCAGCAGGGGATGCAATGGTAAACCCTTAAGGCAATACACACAGGATTTCTCTCCTGCTTGGTTACCCTATCATATCTGAGCTAAGGGGTTTGGATTAGCCCCTTTGTTAAATGTTCAGGAATATTCAAATGATTAAAATCCCTGCATAGTTAATAAAGGAATTATTATCATGTCTCCTTGCCTGTTATTTTGTCTAAGCACCAACCAATAACCCTGGGAGTGGATAAGACAGATATGTAAGAATGTCTGCCAAAAATGACGATACACAGCTTGGGTTTAAACGGAGCCGGTTATCAGTGTTTATGATCACACATTACAAAGAGCTGACTTCATGTTCTCAGACAGTCCTTCTCTCCACATCTAATTCAAACATGCTGCTAGAGGCCTATATACTTCAGTTACACATTGATATACAGGTAACTGCCCAAATAAAGGAAACCCCAACATAAAGTGTCTTAATAAGGTCTGTTGGGCCACCACGAACCAGAACAGCTTCAATGCACCTTGGCGTATATTCTACAAGTGTCTGGAACGCTATTGGAGGGATGCGACATAAGAAATGATCAGGCACTTGTACAGACACACACAAATCAAAAACAAACACAAGGGCCTCAAACACAACAGTTAATTCCACAGTGGAGAGAAGATGGATGGGGAGACCCTCATTTGGGCCTTAACTGTTCTATAAAAAGACCAAGAGGAAAAATAATGTTTTTACTATGAGACATCAAGAATAACACAGATCTTTCTCCTTAGAGGGTAAACATGGATACAGTGTTGGACAACCTCTGACCTTTTCTAAGAAAAGCACAGTCTCCCATCCGGTCAGATATATTGGACCGTTGTCCAAGTGAGGAATCAGGGCGGAGAATGCGGATGTCTTTGGAGAGATGGCTTGAGACATTTGGGGGAGGAGGGAGAAGTGTCAGCTTCTCTGTGTTCGTGGGAAAGTAGGCTTTACAGATTGTGAGGAATTCTGTCTTTTACAGCATCCTAAAGGGAGTGAAGGCAACCATGAAGCTGTTCCATATGTTTGCTAGTTGAACAATCTCTCAGGCTCTCCTTCTCCTCTCTTGGGGCTGAGTGGCACTGTACTGTAGGCATCTGGGATTTCTCCTCAACTTGAGAAAAAAACACTACACACGTAAACAAACTGTCCGACTGCATCTTCCCAAGAGCTCCAGTACTAAATGAACAAGTAAACAAACAAAAGGTCTCACACACACAGTCTGTTTATTTCTTTCACAACAAACACACACGCGTGTGCACACACACACACACACACACAAAAGGTGCAACAAGGAGAAATAGGGAGGCGACATACCCTCACTCCTAGCCCAGACGTGTCAGCTCTATCCTTTCTCTGTGTTTCCTCTGCATCTCTTTATTTCCTTAATGTTATTATTCAGTCTCCTTTAGCAACTTCTTAAATTAACCTGAGCTGGTGTGCCCTGGCCTAATCCCAAGCGCACTAAACAACGGAGCTTAAACGAGGAAGCAGTGTGTATGTCTAACCAAGTGTGAGGCACTGATGAAAGAGAGAGGAGAGAGAGCATCCCGTCTCTCTGAGGTAAACACAATGTTCCCCACTTAACATTCATCTCCTCAGACATGGGTTGTGGATTTTTTCTATTTTACTAGGCAAGTCAGTTAAGAACAAATTCTTATTTTCAATGACGGCCTAGGAACAGTGGGCAGAACGACAGATTTTTAGCTTGTCAGCTCAGGGATTCGATCTTGCAACCTTTTGGTTACTAGTCCAACGCTCTAACCACTAGGCTACCTGCCCAGATGGGGGTGGGGTGGGGTTCTATGGTAAATCCCCCTGAAGAAGAGGGGGGTAGATAGTGATATGAGAGGGGGAAGAGGTGGTAAGAGAGGGGGTATTGGAAGAAGGTAATATAAGCGGTATCATTGCTAACCGTCCGCGGCAGAAGGAGTGACCTTGTAGAATCTAATAGAATAGACAGTGTACGGGGAAGAAAAGCTTCATGATTGGAATGGTAAGGTACAATAAGAGCATCAAGACAGCAATGAATACAGAGGAGCAAAATTAGCACTTTCATCCTTCCAATCTCTTGTTTCACACTTCATCTCTCCATCCCTTACTTCCCCTTTTCAAACCTTCATAGAGTTATAATCCTTCCCTGCTGAGAATAATAAGAAGTATTTTGTTGGTATTGTAGGAATCCACTCACCAGTGGTTCTGGTGTAGCGTAAATGAGAGTTAAGGGCTAACTCAGTTCTGCTCTCTCTCTCTATTGAGAGTGGACAGATTCCTATCACCACATTTCACAGCATCTCCCACGGAAAGAAAAATCTGGGTATTCAAATTCAAATCACATCTCACAAATCCACAGCCTATTTAAAAAGTGGACTCTGTGTAGTAACCTTGTGGTGATCTGTCACTTGTGACTGGCCTTGGTTAGTTTGCCAGGTTAATTAATAAATGATTATAATTTATAAATGTATTATGGATTAAATAAAGGCACAGCAATATAATGGTACAGAAAACCATTACCTTTACATTTACATTTACATTTAAGTCATTTAGCAGACGCTCTTATCCAGAGCGACTTACAAATTGGTGCATTCACCTTATGATATCCAGTAAGAGAGAAGAACTGCTGCCTGGCTAATGAGATGTCTTTTCTAGGAGCTCGCAAGTGAGTCGGAGCTCGGTTGCGGAGGTGTTTGCATGTGCACTTCCGTGTGTGTGGTGTGTGTGTGGTGTGTGTGTGTGTGTGTGTGTGTTGTGTGTGTGTGGTGTGTGTGTGCTTACAGTGCAGGC
Source organism: Salvelinus sp. IW2-2015 (assembly GCF_002910315.2). Classification (NCBI taxonomy): domain Eukaryota; kingdom Metazoa; phylum Chordata; class Actinopteri; order Salmoniformes; family Salmonidae; genus Salvelinus; species Salvelinus sp. IW2-2015. The sequence continues at coordinate 71,623,026 of NC_036860.1, forward strand.
TGATAGTGCTCCTAGCCTCATCACTTCACCGCAGGTCGACTCATTTCCTTCACACTAATTACAGACAAGAATCTCAGGAAAGTTTTTTGTGTTTAAAGCCTTCCATGAAATTACAGTTTATATGGTATGGTTAAGTCTGCATTTAATAAAGTAATTAGATTTATAAGATATAAATCATAACTGATACTTGAGTATAGTTATTTAAGTATAGTTCATCCACCTCTGGCCTGCTCGCCTCCCTATCTTGAGGAAGTACAGTTCCCGCTCAGCCAGTCAAAACTGTTGCTGCTCTGGACACCAATGGTGAACAAACTCCTCACGACGCCAGGTCAGCGGAGTCAATCACCACTTCCGGAGACACTGAAACCCACTCTTTAAGGAATACCTAGGATAGGATAAAAGTAATCCTTCTAACCCCCCCCCCCCTTAAAAGAGTAGATGCACTATTTGTGAAAGTGTTGTTCC
>NC_036860.1:71623627-71690230 GCF_002910315.2 Salvelinus sp. IW2-2015
TCCCTTCTACTCCCATACCTGTCACTTTAGGCAAAGCACTATGTACACACACACACACACACACACACACCACACACACACACACACACACACACACCACACACACACACCACACACACACACACACACACACACACACACACACACACACACAATATTCATGCCTCAAGACACAACAAGAAACACTCACTCCCATCCTGGCTCACAAACACAGTAAAGTATTTTTCAGCCTGAAGTTGACTCCCTCTATCCACAGCATTTTCCCTGTGGTTAGTTCCAACTGGCATGACCTTTCTCTCTTTATTATAGCCCATACATACTGTACGTAGCCAACTCACAAATACTAAAACACACACTACAGTACCTGGCTTTCCGTTATACCTTTCATATCCCACCACCACACAGACACACAAACACTTACATAGAGACACACCACACACACAAGCACTCTTTTTACACACTTCCAGTGGAACGTCCATGAAAGCCTTGCCTTACGATCCTGTCTGTCACAGACCATATTAATAGGGTTTCCGACAGGGGACAGACATACGTATACAATAACCCTCTAATGAGTGTTTGTATGTGCTGTGCAGTGGAGGCTGCTCAGATGAGGAATGGGAGGACAATCCTACTCAGTGAAAAAATATATATATCATTTTAAACATGACAAAAGTTATCATTTTTAGATAAAACTACACACTAACTATATCCACAAGTCACCAAATACCGGATTAAAACACATTGTTTTGCAATGTGCCAGGTCACAGTTGTAAATGAGAACTTTTTTTCAACTAGCCTACCTGGTTAAATAAAAGGTGAAGGGAAAAAAATGAAGGTTTACAGTAGTCTCAACAGCACTCTGTAGGGGAGCACCATGGTGTAGCTGGAGGACAGCTAGTTTCCATCCTCCTCTGGGTACATTGACTTCAATACAAAACCTAGGAGGCTCGTGCTGCTCACCCCCTGCCATAGACTTACATGGTAAGTATGACGACTTCCGGAGGACATCCTCCAACCAATCAAAGCTTTTGCAGTATGAACTGACATGTTGTCCATCCAATTAAAGGATCAGAGAATTAAGAGAACTAGGCATGTCTGATTTAGAAGCTTTGTAAGTTGATGACATTGTTGGATAGAATGATATTGAGATAGTGAAGTGACAGTTAAGCATAATATTTTTCTTTTTTTACATTATTCAATTCAAATGTGTTTCTTCAAACTACAGGAGACGGAGGGGGTAGATAATGCTGTTTTCTTGGTATTATAACTTTATTTTGGTGTCGAGTTAGTGCCATTAGTAGCAATTAGCTAGCTAGATACTAGAGTGACGTTTTTCTCGCCAGAATGGCTAGTTAACGCTAACGTTGTAGTGGAACAACATAGTGGAATTTTTGTTGAAGAACCCCCTTTCATTGCCCACATCAGAGTCAAGCTTCTGAGAAAAAGACGCATTGATCATGTAATGGACGACGGTATTCAAACTGCGCAACACAACAAGAAGATAAGAAGAAAAAGGGATACTGCATTTTTGGACTTTTAAAGGGACAAGTTGTGAAGCAAAAGAGCATGATGAGAAGGAAAGTTCTGCTAACAGGGGCAACTAGTACAAGGAACTTGAAGAGGTAATTGCACGTTATGGTGCTTTACTTGCTGAGCATCTCTGGGATGTAGAAATCAATTCAGAATGATTTGATATCTTCCATCGCATCAGCCATTAAAAATGAGATTAAAAGAGAGGTTGACGCATGGCAAATGGATGAAACCACAGACATCAGGTGTCGCGGGCAGTTGTTAGTTATCATCAGGTATGTGGATGATCAGGGCTTGATTCAGAAACTTTTCTTTGGCTACTTTGATGTGTTAAGTGGGCGAGATGTGCAGTCTGTGTTTGAATATCAATTCTGAGTCCAACTCCATGGAGAAACTTGTTGCCCAAACCTAGGATGGTACGGCTGTAATGGAATGTATCTTCTATTTGTATTTACAGCCAAGTCCCCTCCTGTTCCCTGATTAAGAGGGGGATGACCACTCCACTACCAGTGTCAACTCTCTCCTGATATGAACTGAAACAATGTCTCATCTGGCACATTGAATGTTTCCTCTCAATTCCCCTCAGTGCCTATCCTGCACTGAACCCTCTGAACACCTCAACCCCTGTCCTGCACTGAACCCTCTGAACACCTCAACCCCTGTCCTGCACTGAACCCTCTGAACACCTCAACCCTGTCCTGCACTGAACCCTCTGAAACACCTCAACCCTGTCCTGCACTGAAGTCAAGCCTCTGAACACCTCAACCCCTGTCCTGCACTGAAGTCAAGCCTCTGAACACCTCAACCCCTGTCCTGCACTGAAGTCAAGCCTCTGAACACCTCAACTAATTTAATCACTGCTGTGGTCCCTTCCCTTCCCAAGTGTGTAAGTAGCCCTCTCATTCCCATTCCCCATAATATTTTACTATAAAATGTCTTTATTGAAATGTTTAAGTTTAAAATAATTTCTTTGCCCATTTTTGAAACCCGCCTTGTCGTCTGTGCAGTCCACACTTATACCGTGGGTCTCAAGTCACCAGCTTCCACTGTTGTAGTGGTTATTCTCTAGGGTAGAGATGTAGTAGACAGTGTCCACCACACACACACACCCCCCTCAGGTCCAAACCTCCATTGCCATTCAAATAAGATTTAATACATTACTCAGCAGTTTCCTGGTTTTGTTTAGTCTAAATTGAAATATACTTTGTATAGTATTTGTGGTGATTTCATTAATAAGCATTAGTTAAAATACCTTCCGTTGAACAAGGGTTGTTTGGTAGAGAAAAACATAGATGTAGGAAGGGAGGCTGTTTTTATTAAATAACATCCTGTAGACTCATTAACGTCAAATCTGTTTCCTAAATGAGGATGTGTTTTAGTTATAGAGATGGACTACCATCTGGCTGTGTTGGGCTGCATAATGTCCAGGGAGTTGGCGGCACAGCCTGGGCGCTGGGTAGGGGGGGTTTGAAGTGCACAGTCTGGCTGCTGGTTAGGGAGGGGGAATTGGGGGCACAGCCTAGGTGCAGGGTACTGTGGCTGGCACCCCCTGGGAGGAAGGCATGGGGGAGAAGGGGCAATGGGGGTGGCAAGGTTTCCTTCAAACCAAGTCAGGACATGGCTCATAAAATATATCCTAAATCTAAGAGTTTCGCCCCATATGTCTATTGCAATTGACGTTACTCAGTGCTAATTTGCTAATATTATGATCATGTAACGCATTGCAAAATTAATGGTTTTGTCACGGTCGTCGTCGGAAGGAGACCAAGGTGCAGCATGGTAAGCGTTCATTTTCCTTTATTATATTTAAATGTCGCCAACAAAACCAGAAACAAAGATACGACGTGAAGCTTAACAGGGCTATAGTGCCACTAACAAAGATAACTACCCACAAACACCAAAGGAAAAAAGGCTGCCTAAGTATGATTCCCAATCAGAGACAACGAATGACAGCTGTCCCTGATTGAGAACCATACCCGGCCAAAACATAGAAATGCCAAACATAGAAATAAAGAACATAGAATGCCCACCCAAATCACACCCTGACCAAACCAAATAGAGACATAAAAAGGCTCTCTAAGGTCAGGGCGTGACAGGTTTGAATCTATGAATACTGTCATTCTATTTTTCTTCTCAATCAAATGTGAATATTTTCAAAATGGTGTAGATCCTGTATCATTGGATGATTATACATTTGACATGAATGTGTTGCATTGAAATGATTATTGCTACAGTAGTATAGTAGTTGCATCATTATTACTAGCAGTAGTGTTATTAGCATTAATAATCAAATTTTTATTTACAGCTTTTCATAGCTGCGCTCACACGACGACTTGAATTCCGTACCTTATCATATTTTGGTGAAAAAGGAGAACACAGTAACCCACTTATGCAGCTGGATTTCCACTGAGTTAAGTGAAGCGAGAGATTTAAATGGCATCAGTCCTGTTATTAAAGCAAAGCGAAACATCAGACAAATGGGGAGGGGCAGCGAGTGCAGCGGTGGTGTGTGTGCATGGTTTGGGGGGGGGGGGGGTTTTCGGCTGCTGCTGCTTTCTCCCTGGGTCTTTTGTTTTGTGGGGGTCTTTTTTTCTTCTGAAATAATTTCTGATTTTTTTTAAATGCATAAATGGGAGGGTTTCTCTGTGGTTTCCATTTAACTGTTTTGGGGTTTGCTTTTGTCTTTCATTGCTGTGGGGGAGTGGGAATGTACTGGGGGGGGGGGGGGCTTTTGCAAAATAAGGGTCACACTACGAGAGTCGCTGCAACGTTTTGGGAAGAGGCACTGCGAGCTTAGCGCAAAGACAGAGTCTTGATGATAGGGTTTGGAGAGAAAGAAAAAGATAGAGAGAAGCATCCAAGCATCTTATCTTATCCCTCCAGCCCTCCATGCCGACTATCTTTTAAACAAAACCATGCTAACCACAGATAGTAAAATGATGCCGTACGCATACATACATTTGCAAAGAAAAACCTGCAAGCTGAGCGATTCTCACACATGGCAACACTAAACACACACACGCACACGGCGCCAACAGTCTTACGCCAGTAGAGTGTGTATGAATGGGGCGTTGTGTCTGTCTGCGAGCCCATGGCACCATAGACCCAGTAGACACAATGCTGCCCTCACCAACTCATTCACAGCCTGGCATCCAGAGCACAAAATGGATCTGTCTGTGTGTGGACTCAGAGAGGGGAAATCATCAGCTCTCTAACAACGTTCTTCCCCTCGCCCATCCCCCAACTCCCCTCGCCACCCAGCCCCCGTCCACTACGTCTGTAGCCCCCCTTCCTAATCCCCCGCTTACCGAGGCCTCCTCTCTTCTCCTCTCCCATCCCCCTCTTTCCTCACCAGAACTCCTCATCATCCACCAAAGACCCTGAGGCTACAGACTCCCTCCTTCCACATCTAACACGCAGCATCAGGGTGTGGGTGTACGTCTATTCCTCTTTGTTGCATGTGCAGTATGTCATTCAACTCTTACCCTCTGTGTTCGGTAATTAGGTGAATCAAATGTTTCCAAATACAGACCAACACATATTCATTATAGCTGACTCCTGAATTCTGGATTTATTTTTAAGGCAGACATGCCTCTGATGTGAGCTGTGCTGCTAACAATCTGTGGAGGAAAGGCCCCTGGAGATTAAACAGGGCGGGAATCAGAGACTCTGAACCAGGGTCGATACGCACACACACACAGTGGGAAGATTCCCTTATTGAGGAGATAGATTTCCAGTGCTGTGGAGGAGTCCATTACAGCAGAGTGTTGGGTATACACAAAAAAATTAGAATGGTGATTTATGACTGGACAAAGCGCTTGCTGTCAGAGCAGAGCAAACCCAGATTAAACTGAGAGACAATTGGATGGGAAGGAAGAGAATAGGAGATACTGGTCATGAGAGTCAGGAGAGAGGCCATAAAGAGCATTAGGATGGGATTTCAGGCTCCCAGAAGCCCGGTTCTATTGTGTTAGTAGTTGGTACATCGCCTGAGGCCAAAGCAGACCTGAGACCTGCCAAATGTGCTCACCCCCTGCTGCTCTGTCACAGAGCTGAACGCTCCCAACTGACCTGGGATCTGAACATATTCACCATCTCTGCTCCAGATACCAGCGGCGGACTGAGGCTGAATCTGTATGGACTGTTTATTGTCCTTTGAAATGAAAGCCAAATGACTGAATGAGAAATGAATACCAAACGGTGTTGCCATTTGCCATGATTGATGACATCGGCATGGTAAAAACGTAACAACACAAATGAGAAATTGATTAGTGAGTGAAATGAGTGTAATATTATTAACAATAGGATGGAGCAGCACCTGACATTTCACCTTATAACAAGTGGTTAGATGAACTTGTCTTTTCCCTAGCGCTAAATTGGCACTTAAGCTATTGTCATGAGCTGTGAACATTTAATTTGGGGTGTGAAAATGACTCCTTTCATAAAACACGCATGAGTTATTACAGAATTGAATTAGAATTGAATAATGAATGAATCAATGTTGGCTACCCCCTCTGGCAGAGTCAAACCAGACATCTTACATACAGGAGGGTGAGTTAACTTTAAGATCCAGGGGTCTGTACCTCTGTTGACTTCACCGACTACAGCTCAGCCTTCAACACCTCCAAGCTCATCACTAAGCTCAGGGCCTGGGTCTGAACCCCTTCCTGTGCAACTGGGTCCTGGACTTCCTGACAGGCTGACCCCAGGTGGTGAAGGTAGGCAACAACACCTCAATCACGCTGATCCTCAACACGGGGGCCCCACAGGGGTGCGTGCTCAGGCCCCTCCGGTACTCCCTGTTCACCCATGACTGTGTGGCCACGCATGTCTCCAACTCAATCATCAAGTTTGCTGATGAAACAACAGTGGTAGGCCTGATTACCAACAACAACAAGACAGCCTACAGGGAGGAGGTACTTGCCTTGGTCAAATGGAAAATACCCTCTGCCTCAATCGTGTACTACAGGACCAGAGAGAGCATTGCCCCCTCAACATCGGCAAGGCCGCAGTGGAGAGGGTCAAAAGCTTGAACTTCCACGGCGTACACATCACTGAGTACCTGAAATGGTCCCTTCACACCGACAGTGTGGTGAAGCCGCAACAGCGCCTCTTCAACCTTAGGAGGCTGAAGAATTTCGGTTTGACCCCTAAGACTCTCAAGAACTTTTACAGATGCACCATTGAGAGCATCCTGTTGGGCTGTATCACCGCCTGGTACGGCAATTGCACCGTCCGCAAACGCAGGGCTCTCGAGAGGGTGATGGGGTCACGGGGGCAACCGGTGTCACAGGAAGGCCAAGAAGATCTACAAGGACCTCAGCCACCCGAGCCCCAGACTGTTCACCCCACTACCATCTACAAGACGGACACAGTACAGGTGCATCAAAGCTGGGACCGGGAGAATGATAAACAGCCGCCTCTGTCCAGTACCCTACTCTGCCCCTTAGTCACTGTCACTAGCCAGCTACCACCGGGTACTCTACCCTGCACCTTAGAGACTGCTTCCCTATCTACATAGTCATTGAACACCAGTCACTTTAACAATGTTTACATATCTACTAAATGTTTTATTATTTAGAAATGTTGGATTGTGTGCTTGTTTGACATTTACTGCATTGATAGGTACTAGGAATATAAGCATTTTGCTGCACCCGCCATAACACCTGCTAAACTGTGTACGTGACCCATACAATTTGATGCCGTTGGCTGACAGTCAGGGCAGCACAAACGCACTGACATGCCAACAGAGGAGCATGAGCACAGTAGCTAAACTCCAGTGTTGCCAGCGTCAGTTGAATGGTGAGTTCCAGATCAGTAGAGACATTCTTCTAGCCATCATAGTGACTGAGTGCTGAGTAGACGCTTATGGGCTGAACTCGCATTGGGGGAGGGTACTTAGCTGTGTGTGCACATTCACACAAGGTTCCTATCGCCTTGTACATGTCAGTAAAAAAAGTGTTGTGCACACGGGAGTGCATGCACCTACACACACAACAAGGCCAGTGAGCAGTGCACAGGCCTTTCAGGGGGCAGGTGCACAAACATTTTTGTCATTTAGCAGACACTTCTATCCAGAGCGACTTACAGGACCAATTAGGGTTAAGTGCCTTGCTCAAGGGCACATAGACAGATGTTTCACTTGGTCGGCTCGGGGATTCGAACCAGCGACCTTTTGTCCCAACGCTCTTAACCGGTAGGCTGCCTGCCGCCGTCAACAAAACAAAGGAGCTGATCGTGGACTACAGGAGACAGCAGAGAGAGCACGCCCCCATCCACATTGATGAGGCCGCAGCGGAGAGGGTCAAAAGCTTCAAGCTCCTCGGCGTGCACATCACCGAGGACCTGAAATGGTCCCTTCACACCGACAGTTTGGCGATGAACGCGCAGAAAACAAAATCGACTTTCAATATTCAGATTTCAAAATTCATAACATACTGCCTCTGTAGCGATTACTATATTTATTTTTCGCATAGGCCTATTCATTTCTGCAACAACACACACACTCATCACAAATTCAAATCAAGCTAGTTACGGTGCCTCCTAATGGCATGATTGACATGGGGAAAAGAGGGTAGACTATCAGTTGATGTTGATGATTGATGTAAATCTGCTAGTTAGCTACCTCACATTTTTTAAATTTAACTATGCAAGTCAGTTAAGAACAAACTCTTATTTAAATGATGGCCTATGAACAGTGGGTTAACCGCCTTGTTATTTTGGGGCTGATTGTGATTTATCTTTAATGCTCTTACATAATAAAGTTCATAATATAGCCCAATACACATCATCTTCTACCTCATGATACAGTATATGGCTGTCTGGATAGTGGCTTGTGTGGATATTTTAGTGTATGGTTGTTAGCTAATCTAAACTACCTGTGTTCAGTGCTTAGGCCCACTTTGTAAATCGGGAGGTGCCGGAATGAAAAGTGAGCGTGAGAGGGGTATTCTTTTTTTAACCTTTATAATAAAGCATTGCATGCATATCATCACATTTGCGTTAGTGACATAGAGCAGTAGAGTCCAGGCACTTGCAGAAGTTGTACACATGGGGACAATTTATAGTAGCCTTTTTTTTTTGCCATGTATTAAAGCATGGGTGTCAAACTCTGGCCCGCGGGCCAAATTTGGCCCGCGGGGTAATTATATTTGGCCCGCGAGACAATACCAAATTACTACTAGAGCTGGCCCGCCGGTATTATACAGCGCATTCACCGCTAATACTACGAATCCCATAATGCTCTGCTGTTGTTTTCGCGCGCCAATCAGGACAGGACCCAGAAACGCCCTCTCCTCTGTGACAGTAGTCATAGCAACATAGACGCTACAACTGTCAGCGCGCTATCCCTTCCCAAAAATGGCGAAAAGAAAGGCAGAAAACAGGAGCTTTCTGGACAAGTGGGAGGCAGAAGTCTGTTTACATATGTAAAAGACAAACCTGTTTGTCTTGTTTGTGGAGTCAACGTGGCTGTAAGTAAGGAGTACAACGAAACTATGAAACGAAACACCATGACAAATACAAGGACCTGGACATGACTCAAAGGAGCCAGAAAGTAGAGGAGATGAAAAGAAGTTTGGTTTCACAACAGAATATGTTCAAAAAAGCCACATCACAAAGTGAGGCTGCTGTAAAGGCTAGTTATATAGTGGCAGCAGAGATCGCAAAATCAGCCCGGCCCTTTAATGAGGAGAGGTTCGTGAAAAAGATTAGATCAGTGTGCAATAATTAACGTTTTCTTTGTGCACTTTTTCTTGCTACAAGGCATGGGCTTGAATGGTTGATTGATTTATTATCATTTTATTTGTAAAATTATTAGCCAGTGGAAAAAGTAAAAAAAAATTGGTATTTAAATCAGAAGGCTGCAAATAGAAAAGAGGCATACGATTTTTATTTAAATTTTATTTATTTAATAAATGAATGCCATTGATGTTTTTTATTTTGAAATTCGATTTTGCATGTCTCCACTATTAAATTATATATTGTATGGTAATAAGCGATGCTTGTTCCATATTCAATGTTAAAGCAATGTTTGGGTCCATATTAAAAGGTTAATTTGTTCAATGTTGGCCCGCGACTTTGTTCAGTTTTACATTTTGGCCCACTGGGTATTTGAGTTTGACACCCTGTATTAAAGCATTTTTATGCAAATCTAGTAATTGTATATGATGGAGACTTTGGCAGAAACCTTTTTAACACTGCACAAATGATTGAAATGACAGGCTACTTTGACACCGACAAACAAAGAATCTGAGCTCATAAAACGGCCGCGTCTTGAATCCATCAATAGCCTAGGTCTATGGTGTTATGTTGTGTTGCCACCATGCTGTGTTGTCATGTGTTGCTGCTTGCTATGTTGTTCTCTTAGGTCTCTCTTTATGTAGTGTTGTCTCATTAATTAATACATTATACATTATACATTATTATATCGCCCTCCAGGTTCTTGGAGAGTTCATCAATGAGCTTGACGCCCTGATAAGTTCCTTTCTGAGGATGGCTCACCTCTCACAGTTTGGGTGACTTTAACTCCCACGTCTACCTTTGACTCATTTCTCTTCTGCCTCTTCTTTCCACTCCTCTCCTTTTTGACCTCACCCTCTCACTTCCCCCCTACTCACAAGGCGGCAATACGCTTGACCTCATCTTTATAGATGCTGTTCTTCCACTAATCTCATTGCAACTCCCTCCAAGTCTCCGACCACTACCTTGTATCCTTTTCCCTCTGCTCTCATCCAACACTTCCCACACTGCCCTACTGGATGGTATCGCGCTGTCCCAACCTTCGCTCTCTCTCCCCCGCTACCTCTCCTCTTCCATCCTATCATCTCTTCCCTCTGCTCAAACCTTCTCCAACCTATCTCCTGATTCTGCCTCCTCAACCCTCCTCTCTCCCTTTCTGCATCCTTTGACTCTCTATGTCCCTATCTCCAGGCGGCTCGGTCCTCCCTCTGCTCCGTGGCTCGACGACTCATTGCGAGCTCACAGAACAGGGCTTCGGGCAGCCGAGCGGAAATGGAGGAAAACTCGCCTCCCTGCGGACCTGGCATCCTTTCACTCCCTCCTCTCTACATTCTCTTCTGTCTCTGCTGCTAAAGCCATTTCTACCACTCTAAATTCCAAGCATCTGCCTCTAACCTAGGAAGCTCTTTGCCACCTTCTCCTCCCTCCTGAATCCTCTCCCCCTCCTCCCCCCTCTCTCTCTTGCTGATGACTTCGTCAACCATTTTGAAAAGAAGGTCGACGACATCCGATCCTCGTTTGCTAAGTCAAACGACACCGCTGGTTTTGCTCACACTGCCCTACCCTGTGCTTTGACCTCTTTCTCCCCTCTCTCTCAGATGAAATCTCGCGTCTTGTGACGGCCGGCCCGCAACAACCTGCCCGCTTGACCCTATCCTCCTCTCTTCTCAGACCATTTTCGGAGACCTTCTCCCTTACCTCACCTCGCTCATAACTCATCCTTGACCGCTGGCTACGTCCCTTCCGTCTTCAGAGAGGCGAGAGTTGCACCCCTTCTGAAAAAACCTACACTCGATCCTCGATGTCAACAACTACAGACACGTATATCTTCTTTCTTTTCTCTCCAAAACTCTTGAACGTGCCGTCTTGGCCAGCTCTCCTGCTATTCTCTCAGAATGACCTTCTTGATCCAAATCAGTCAGGTTTCAAGACTAGTCATTCAACTGAGACTGCTCTTCTCTGTGTCACGGAGGCGCTCCGCACTGCTAAAGCTAACTCTCTCTCTCTGCTCTCATCCTTCTAGACCTATCGGCTGCCTTTGATACTGTGAACCATCAGATCCTCCTCTCCACCCTCTCCGAGTGGGCATCTCGGCGCGGCCCATGCTTGGATTGCGTCCTACCTGACAGGTCGCTCCTACCAGGTGGCGTGGCGAGAATCTGTCTCCGACCACGTGCTCTCACACTGGTGTCCCCCAGGGCTCTGTTCTAGGCCCTCTCCTATTCTCGCTATACACCAAGTCACTTGGCTCTGTCATATCCTCACATGTCTCTCCTATCATTGCTATGAACGACACACCAATTAATCTTCTCCTTTCCCCCTCTGATAACCAGTGGTGAATCGCATCTCTGCATGTCTGGCAGACATATCAGTGTGGATGACGGATCACCACCTCAAGCTACCTCGGCAAGACGGAGCTGCTCTTCTCCGGGAAGGACTGCCGTTCCATGCCTCGCCATCACGGTTGACAACTCCATTGTGTTCCTCCCAGAGTGCTAAGAACCTTGGGGTGATCCTGGAACACACCCGTCGTTCTCAACTAAATCAAGGCGGTGACCCGTTCTGTAGGTTCATGCTCTACAACATTCGCAGAGTACGACCTGCCTCACGCAGGAAGCGGCGCAGGTCCTAATCCAGGCACTTGTCATCTCCCGTCTGGATTACTGCAACTCGCTGTTGGCTGGGCTCCCTGCCTGTGCCATAAACCCCTACAACTCATCCAGAACGCCGCAGCCCGTCTGGTGTTCAACTTCCCAAGTTCTCTCACGTCACCCGCTCCTCCGCTCTCTCCACTGGCTTCCAGTTGAAGCTCGCATCCGTTACAAGACCATGGTGCTTGCCTACGGAGCTGTGAGGGGAACGCAGACTCCGTCTTCAGGCTCTGATCAGGCCCTACACCAAACAAGGGCACTCGGTTCATCTCACCTCTGGCCTGCTCGCCTCCCTACCTCGAGGAAGTACAGTTCCCGCTCAGCCAGTCAAAACTGTTCGCTGCTCTGGCACCCCAATGGTGGAACAAACTCCTCACGACGCGGAGTCAATCACCAGGTCAGCGGAGTCAATCACACCTTCCGGAGACACCTGAAACCCCACTCTTTAAGGAAATACCTAGGATAGGATAAAGTAATCCTTTCACCCCCCCCCCCCCCTTAAAAGAGTTAGATGCACTATTGTAAAGTGGTTGTTCACTGGATATCATAAGGTGAATGCACCAATTTGTAAGTCGCTCTGGATAAGAGCGTCTGCTAAATGACTTAAATGTAAAAATGTAAATGTCTCTTGTTGTGATGTGTGTTTTGTCCTATATTTATTTTTCATTTTTTAATCCCAGGCCCCTGTCCCCCGCAGGAGGCCTTTTGCCTTTTGGTAGGCCGTCATCGTAAATAAGAATTTGTTCTTAACTGACTTGCCAAGTTAAATAAAGGTTAAATAAATAAAAATAGAATGTACTGTATGTGGAGGAAATTGTAGTCCGAAAAACATTGCCAGTATCACTGCCAGCGATGGCCGATGTGTTCGTGCCAGAAGCCTACCTCGCTCTTATTTTACTTTGTAAAACAGCGTTCGCTCAATAAGCCTAGTTGGAAGTTAATCAAATATTTTGGTAGCCTACAGCAGACAGATCAGTCTTCGCTTTTCAGCAGGAGCCATTCGCTTTCCAACCTGTGTTTTCACGCTAGTGTATTTAAAATATAGTGAAAGGTCTGTTTTGTCTGTATGCTGTTCACTGACAGATTACCAGTATGTTCCATAGCTATGCCTTGTTATTGGCTACACACATTTTTTAAAAGAAGCTATTGATCCTCTGTGGCTAAGTTATAGGCCTACTCAGGTGTAGTAGGCTGTTCTAAATCATTTCATTTATTTCGGAATAGACAGCATTAATTCTAGAACTTCTGCACATTTATTTCAAATGATCATGGGTGCTGCAGCACCAGCACTGTTGATATGTAAACTAGGTAGATAGCGACACACTCAACCGGTGACCGCATTTCCACCCGTGCATGTTTGGATACTGGGTGCACGCAATCTCTGTGCAGGGCAGACTGGGAAAAAGGCACAACTGGGTGCACGTGAGCGCCGTACAGGGCAGGCCAACGGACGGGGTAGGGGTGGTGAACTTGACGACATCACGACGACTTGGGGGCAGTGGGTTCAGAACAACGGCAAAAACTGTATACAAAAGAATAGATCTCCACCACCCAAAAGGGCACTTGGCGAGTGCTAAGGCAAAGGGGCAGGTGCTAGGGCACAGGAAGACCCCTATCTGTGCACATGCCTGCCAGTGAGTCAAAATCATCATGTGTAGAGAATCCATCATGCACTTCCGACACACCGAGCAGAGCAGTCATCCACTGTACAGGGGGGAGGGGATCTTTACCAAGGACATATACACCTATAAACCCGCAAGGCTGTGGACTCACCTGACCTCCCATTCCTCTCCCTGTCCTTGTCCTCCCTCTCTTCCCCGACATGCTGCCTCTCACTCCATTCCATTCCTCTGATCTCTCTCTGCTTCACCGTTCTCTCAGTCTGGCCGGTAAAATCTTCAGCGTCTACGGGGCTCCTGAGTGGCGCAGTGGTCTAAGGCACTGCATCTCAGTGCTAGAGGTGTCACTACAGACCCAGGTTCGATTCCAGGCTGCGTCACAACCGCCTGGGATTGGGAGTCTCATAGGGCGAATTTGTTCATAACTGACTTGCCTAGTAAAATTTAAAAAAAAAGTGATGCCTCATCTCCTCTCTGGGACTGTGAGCTATGTGATCCTGGTATTTTGACGGGGCAGCCAGAGGCTCTAACCCTGAGCAGGCGGCCGTATCGATAAATCCAGGAGTCATCAGTCCTGTGACTGTCTGGCCATGACTGGGCCAGTGGTACTGGGACAAGGATCTCCCCGCCCATTACACTCTAACACCCCGGCAGTAGTTCTTCTCAAAGGACACCCCACATTACCCCGTAATACCATGGGCCAGAATCATGACCCACTTTAAGTAGCTAGGAATTTTGATCAAGAACCCAAATCTCTTTAAGAGAAAAATGATCAACATGGTCAAGGTTAATCAAACAGCATCATTGAATTTGAGAGACATTCAGTAGAGCTGCCCTATAAGCTATAGTGTATCTGTTTCTGATGTGAAAGGGTTCCCTGTTTCAGCAGACGAAAACACAACTGATAGTTAAAGGTAATTGATAGTGTAACAGAGTAAACATCCCATAGCTAAGTAAGGGATTAAAAAAATGGAAAAGTGTAGGACTTTCCCCTGGAAAAATAGTTTCCCATGGATTTATTTAAGTGAGACCCCTAAGGCCCCAGAGCAAGATTCCAACACCAACTTATTCAATTGAAACTAATAGAAGCCAAATTCAACAGATGGAGAGCATTATGTTGAACTATGAAATCACATTACCTTCCACAAAAGACTGTATGCACCAGGGAGGAGAGAGGAATGGAGTACAGAGATGAAGAGTAAGGGAGGAGAGAGGAATGGAGTACAGAGAGTGGAAGAGTAAGGGAAGAGAGAGGAATGGAGTACAGAGAGTGGAAGAGTAAGGGAGGTGAGAGGAATGGAGTACAGAGAGTGGAAGAGTAAGGGAGGAGAGAGGAATGGGAGTACAGAGATGAAGAGTAAGGGAGGAGAGAGGAATGGAGTACAGAGAGTGGAAGAATAAGGAGGAGAGAGGAATGGAGTACAGAGATGAAGAGTAAGGGGAGGAGAGAGGAATGGAGTACAGAGAGTGGAAGAGATAAGGGAGGAGAGAGGAATGGAGTACAAGAAGAGGAGTAAGGGAGAAGAGAGGAATGGAGTACAGAGAGTGGAAGAGTAAGGGAGGAAGAGGAATGGAGTACAGAGATGAAGAGTAAGGGAGGAGAGAGGAATGGAGTACGAGAATGAAGAGTAAGGGAGGAGAGAGGAATGGGTACAGAGAGTGGAAGAGTAAGGGAGGAGGAGTAGATTCACTCCCAAAAACGGTAACAAAGTGAATTCACAAAAAACATAATCCCTTGGTGACCTAAAACCAGTGTAGGGTAAAGCATAAGAGTATTACCATGACTACACCATTGTAGGCTACTGTTGTACATTGTTCTGCCTCACATCCCAGACCACACACACTGATGCTTTATTGTTCAGGCAAGCAGGCAGATTAAGTAATGCTCTTGGTTTGTTCATTGGCCATGAAGGTCTTAGTTTCCATGTTATCTCGTTGTTGTCGTTCTCCCACAGTAACCAGTGTTTGAAGGAGAAGCTTTACAATAATGGTAAGAGGCACGCTGAAGGATTACAGACTTGGACTGAAGAGGCACCGTCCTGGCTCACTATGGTGTCTCTCGAACTCCAGTTATTATTCATGTGTGTAGCCTAAGTCTTGCCAGGGCTGCCAGTGACTCCACACACATAAACTGACCAGTTTTCCAGCATTGGTCCCTCACTGGTCAATAATTGGATGACCTGGGGTGGAGAGTGTAGGGGAAGAGACCGGCTGCTCCAGGAGTCCTCTGCTGCCAAGTTCAGTAGACGAGATGAGATCAGACAACTCCACTGCCCCAACAAGGACCCCTACTCAGTCTCTCCCCCATGCCCCACACCATAACATACACTAAGTCATTATCGCCTTCAGAGGGACACATTCCCATCAGCCCTTCCTTTGTCGTACTGTAAACACTCTTGAGTTAAGGCTGTTGATGTGAGAGCCCCCCCCCCCCCCCTCATCCCCGAATCCATGCCCTTCCTATGCGACGGTGGAAACCAAGGTGAGGGGACTACAACAAAACAATTACAAAACATCTCAGAAATCCAGACCTATTTAAAGTTAACCCTTGAGCTCTTCTGTCAAGCTCATCTTTAAAAAAAAATTTTTTTAAAGGGTATAATCTCCAAGTTTACTTTGAAGCTATTGCCCATTATTAGCTAGCATCTGCACAGCCCTTTGGGCCATTTTCCTATCTATCACACCACCAGATAATCGCCAGACCCCGTGGCCATAGAAACCCACTCGTATTACTGTTTAAAAGAAGGAAAGAAGGAAAGAGACTGGGGCAGGAGAAGAGACTGTGGGGGTGGAGGGACCATCCTGAGAAAGCTAGCTCATGGTGGTGATGTAACAAGGCTGTTGGAAACGACGAGCGTGCCATTAGTTTGTTTTAAATTCTTGCCCAATCGTTTCATGTTGTTGTCAACCTGCCTCTGTGCGTTGCCGATGGCAGGACGACAGGTTCTGCCTGTTCATCCCACTACCATCTAGAAGGCGGCAACAGTACAGATGCATCAAAGCTGGGACTGAGAGACTGGTAGCCTGGGGATAAACAACGTCTAGCTTAAACAGTCACCACTAGCCGGACTCCGACCAGTACCCGGTCCTGAACCTCAGACATTGTCACTAGCCGGCTACCACCCGGTACTCTACCACGCACCTTAGAGACTGCCGCCATATGTACACAGATCCATTGAACACTGGTCACTTCAATAATGTTTACATACTGTTTTACCCACTTCATATGTATATACTGTATTCTGGTCATGGCTCATCCTATATAATATTATTTATACTCAGGTCCGGAAGCTAATTTCCTGCAATTCTATCCATTTTGCTATGGGGTTTTGTACTGTATTCTCGACAGAGCTCACTCTAATATTTCTACTACTGTACATTGCATTTTAGTTACACTGCTTATTGTATAAATGATTGGAGAGAGGCACAGGAATACGTAATAGGGGGTTTTAATACTCCACCCAAAAATACAACATGCCATGAAAAGGCACGGGGACGAAGCCCAAAACAAACATGTATACAAAAACACAGGGATGTAACCCAAACAAAAGAGTGAGGTTAAACTTCTAATAAATACACGAGAAGAGACCCGTAAAACAATGTACGGGACGAGACCCGTAATAACAATTGCGCAATAGTACACAGGACGAGACCCGTAATAGCGAGCACACAATACACGCAGCACGAAAGCCGAAACAACAAAGCACAGGTACTCACAAGACCAACGGACATTGGAACATTAACTGACCACACAATGGTGAACAGAGGGCACATATCTACAATTACTAATCAGGGGGAAATAGGACCCAGGTGTGCGTAATTAGACAAGACAGTCCGGGGTTGGTGGTAATGAACCACCAGTGACACCTAGAAGCCGGTGACGTAGAACTCGGGAACTGGTGCACGGAATGAGCAGCAGTACCGGAGGGATCCGTGACAGTACCCCCCACCCCCTGGCGCATTGCACTAGCAGCGGGACGACACTGGCCTCGGGGACAACCACAGGGATGAGGTGCGGGTCAGTCAGGCCAGGCAGAGGGGGATGTTCCGGGTGGAGAGCCAGTTGCTGCTTCAGAGGTAGCATTGTCAGATGAGATAGTTGCAGCTGCAGAAGTTGCGGCTGCGTCGGATTGGCCAGTTGTCGTGGTTGCGGCTGCGTCGGACTGGCCAGTTGTCGAAGTTGCAGCTGCGTCGGACTGGCCAGTTGTCGAAGTTGCGGCTGCGTCGGACTGGCCGGTTGCGGCTGCCGGGTCGGACTGGCCAGTTGCAGCTGCCGGACTGCCAGTTGTCGAAGTTGCGGATGCGTTGGACTGGCCAGTTGTCGAGGTTGCGGCTGCGTCGGACTGGCCAGTTGTCGAGGTTGCGGCTGCGTCGGACTGGCCAGTTGTCGAGGTTGCGGCTGCGTCGGACTGCCAGTGTCGTGGTGCGACTGTGTCGGACTGGCCAGTTGTCGTGGTTGCGGCTGCGTCGGACTGGCCAGTTGTCGTGGTTGCGGCTGCGTCAGACTGGCCAGTTGCAGCTGCCGGACTGCCAGTTGCAGCTGCCGGACTGCCAGTTGCCGAAGTTGCGGCTGCGTCGGACTGGCCAGTTGTCGTGGTTGCGGCTGCGTCGGACTGGCCGGTTGTCGTGGTTGCGGCTGCGTCGGACTGGACGGTTGCCGCTGCCGAAGTTGCTGCAGCGGCGAACGGGCCATACCCGCTGTCTCCATTTAGGGTCGGTTAATGTCACGTTGTATAAATGACTGGAGACAGGCGCAGGAATACATAATAGGGGGTTTTAATACGCCACCCAAAAATACAACATGACATGAAAAGGCACCGGGATGAGCCAGTTGCAGCTGCCGAAGTTGCGGCGGCATCGGACAGGCCATTCCCGCTGTCTCCATTTAAGGTCGGTTATTCTTTCACGTTGCATAAATGACTAGATACTCACAAGACCAACAGACATTGGAACATTAACTGACCACACAATGGTGAACAGAGGGCACATATATACAATTACTAACCAGGGGGAAATAGGAACCAGGTGTGTGTAATTAGACAAGACAGTCCGGGGTTGGTGGTAATGAACCAGTTCAGTGACACCTAGAAGCCGGTGACTAGAACTCCGGAACTGGTGCATGGAATGAGCAGAACTACCGGAGCAATCCGTGACACTTACACACACCGCATATTTATTTATATACTGGATTCTAACATATCTACAAATATATTGTACATATCATTCTTAGAATATCTTAGAATATCTTGTGTACATTAATCTGGTGTAGATTACTTTTACAGTGCTATTTGTGTTGTTAATTGGATTAATTCTGGCATGTCTTAATTTCTTTCTTTTTACTTTTGGATTATGTGTGTATTGTTTTGTATTGCTCAGTGTTGCTGCGCTGTTGTTGCAAGAAACGCAAGCATTTCGCTGCACCTGCGATAACATCTGCAAATCTGTGTACGCGACCAATAATCTTTGATTTGATTTGTTCCATGATCTGTTATTGAAGGTTATTATCTTGGAGGGGCCTGACAACTGATTGACAGCTTGAAGAGAATAGGTCAATGAGTGATAAAGAGAGGCCTAGACTAGGGCAATGTTAAACTATTGTTTCTACTGTGATAGCCTTAAACGCAACCCATAGCTAAGACTGACCTCCCCTTCTCTCTCTGCCTCAACTCAGATCATGGAGACAGCATCAATCAGGAAGGGCTTTCAGTGTAGCCTTCCATAAGTAGTTGGTGCTGACTCCCGAGAGTTTGAAGAGGAGAGAAAGGGATTAATGCAGAAGAGTGACTAAACCCCAAAAGTGAAGTGAGAGGACAGGAGAACAGAAAAGATGGTCTTCGAGTCATTTTCCAACTGACCCACCCCGCCACAGCGAGTCAGACCAGTAAAATATGCATGCTTACAAAGCTAATGGCATATCAGCATATAGATGTAGCCTATTTCAGGGAGAAGAGTTGTGGAGAACGTCAGTTTGGTCATTTGTCTGTGATCTGGTCACAGTATAAACAGATCAATCCCTCGTCTCATTGATTGGACTCCAGGTTAGCCGACTCCAGACTCCAATTAGCTTTTGGAGAAGTCATTAGCCTAGGGGTTCACATACTTTTACAACCTACACTGTGAATGTTTAAATGATGTATTCAATATAGACAAGAAAAATACAATAATTTGTGTGTTATTAGTTTAAGCACACTGTGTTTGTCTATTTTTGGGACTTAGATGAAGATCAGATCAAATTTGATGACCAATTTATGCAGACATCCAGGTAATTCCAAAGGGTTCATATACTTTTTCTTGCCGCTGTAGCTAAAAATAACCCAGTGCCAGCTTGTCTCTCGATCTCTGCCATTTTGGTCGTGTGTACTGCAGACCCTTAAAGATGCTCAATTGACCGGAAGGATTCTCTTGGACAACTCAGAGTTGCAAGACCCTTGGTTTCAGACTAGAGATTTACAGTGTATGTTTTCCGCTGCTCATTCACATCTATTCGTAAAAACATCATTACGTCAGATTTGACATAGACTTGACACAAATTAATACTGTGAATAAAGCGAAAAAAAATTGGCCTTGAGTGCTTCTGTCAAGCCCGTAATTTCTCTCTCTTTTGCTGTTGAAATCTCCAAGCGTTAGCGCTGAAGCTATTCCCCGAGTAGCATGTAGCATCTGCGCAGCCCTTTGGGCCTTTTTCCCGTCTATCACACCACCAGATAATCGCCAGACCCCGTGGCCACGGAAACCTATTCATGTATGAATGTTACTTTGTTGACAAATGACTTGAGGGAAAGAGATTGGGGGAGGAGAAGAGACCGCGGGCCGGAGGGGGGGGAAGAGGACAGGATCGTCCTGAGAGAGCTAGCTCATGGTGGGGATGTAACAAGGCTGTTGGAAAACAACGAACGTGCCATTACTTTGTCGTGGTTGTTTTCAATTATTGCCCAATCGTTTCATGTTGTTGTCAACCTGCCTCTGTGCGTAGCTGACGGCTGTGTCTGTTTGTTTGTTTGTTCCATAATCTGTTTAGATGAAAGGTCATTATCTGACAGGGGCCTGACAACTGACTGACAGCTGATTTGAAGAGAATAGGTCAATGAGTGATAAAGAGAAGCCGAGATTAGGGCAATGTTACTGTGACAGCCTTAAACGTAACCCATAGCTAAGACCCTTCAAATTGACCTCCCCTTCTCTCTCTGCCTCAACTCAGATCACGGAGTAGGCTTCCATAAGTAGTTGGTGCCGACTCCCTAGAGTTTGACGAGGAGAGAAAAGGATTTATGCAGAAGAGTGACTAAAGCAGACAAGTTGAGCGAAAGGACAGAAGTGGACAGAAGAGTAGAGTCAAAACAACCAGCTTCGGTCAGCTGTTCTAGCACACTCTACTGGTGTTTTTCAGTCATTCAGAAAGTCCTAGATTTATTTGAGTTCTTATTGGTCAAGGTCACGCTACTCTACAGTACCTTTGCAGTTTGGATGTTTTATTGTGACTGCAGCTTAACGTAACTGCCAAGAGATCTTTATGTCTTGTGGGTTTGGAGCCAAGTAGCGTCTGTTGTCAATAACTATATTGTGTTGAGCTTGTTAGTTAGCTCGCGCTCTCATTTGCGTTAGTGCTAGCATTAGCATTTTGTATTCAGAATGCATTAGGATTTAGCATGCTTAGTAGCCATTAGCCGTTTGTTTGCATTTCTCATGCATGGTGACAGGCTATATTATTAGTGTATATTGCTCATGCTATAATTCAGCAATAAAGCCAGAGGGGGTGTGGTGTATGGCCAATATACCACGGCTAATGGCTGTTCTTATGCACGACGCAATGCAGAGTTCCTGGATACAGCCCTTAGCCGTGGTATATTGGCCATATACCACAACCCCCCGAGGTGCCTTATTGCTATTATAAACTGGTTACCAACGTAATTAGACCAGTAAATCGTACGTTTGTGTAATACCTGTGGTATACGGTCTGATATAGCACGGATTTCAGCCAATCAGCATTCAGGGCTTGAACCACCCGGGTTAATAATCTGGGTTATATTCTAATTATATTCTGTAGACATTTCTATATTTGCTATATATTTGTTTATGTACAGGACCACTAGTTTATGGGGCCTGTTTACTAGTTAATTTATGCTAGGCCTTATTACAGTGTTGTACCCTAGCTTGTACTTTCATGTCATGCATATTATATCAGTGCTACAGCCGAAATGTATTTATCCTTTCTTTTCAGAACCACAATCATTTTCAGACACCATTCATGTCCGTTCTCACTGGATGGTGGTCAGATGTGGGTGATGTGTGTATGAATGTGGACATCTCCTTCCATTAAACTCCCCTTAACCTGGACATCCGCCTCGTCCTTGTTCTTAAGGCCGGTGGCGGTTGCTTCCGGCCTTAAACCAGCACCTAAGGTTTCTTTTCACATTCACGGTCCTTCGATTCTCTACAACCCTACCCATATCTTTCAAGTGTAACATAGTCATTTTCTAACTGACCCACCCCACCACAGCGAGTCAGGCCAGTAAAATATGCATGCTTACAAAGCTTGGCATATCAGCATATAGATGAAGCCTATTTCAGGGAGGAGAGTTGTGGAGAACGTCAGTTCGGTGATTCGTCTGGGATCTGATCACAGGATAAATGGAGAAATCCCTCTTGAATATTTCAGCCCATCGGAGACAATTCACCCGTCTGATCAGATCTTGCAAGTGAAGGACTACTGTGATGCTTGACTAACCATGATTGTTCAACCATTTAACATAAATTTCCATCTCTTGATGTCATCTTGCAGATCTAACCACCTGTTTTCCTATCCACCATATGGAGTTGGGATGGACAGCTACGTGACCAAAGGCAGTGGGGATGTCTCAGAGAAATAACCCTTACTGCACATGTAGCAGTGGCTAAAAATAACCCTGTACCAGATTGTCTCTCGATCTCTACCATTTTGGTCGTGTGTACTGCAGACCCTTAAAGATGCTCAATTGACCGAAAGTATTCTCTTGGACAACTCAGTTGGTTTCAGACTAGACATGTTTTCCGCTGCTCATTCACATCTATTCGTTGTAAGATCATTATGTCAGATTTGACATAAATGAATACTGTGAATAAGCAAAACAAATTCTGTCAGCAAAGAAGCAAACAAAATGTCTCCCTTTCCCTCTCTGTGCCTTTCCTCCCCTCTCTGTGTAGCTGTGTCTGGCTGCCAGGGAGTAACAGGTTGTCTCTGCTGCGGTGGCCCCTGAGCTTGGCTGTTGTCTTCAGCTCTCCTCTCCTGGTGACGAGGACACAGAGAGACAGAGCTCATGCAGCCACGTCTGGCTCAGCTAAACCAATTGGGCATGAGCAGTGAGCGCAGCTGGACAAATCTGCACAGCACTGTGACACAGATCCCCCATTGGATTCTTATAGACGACCACATCAGTCTCTGCGCCCTGCAGATGACCCTTGCGTGTGTGCTGATATTGTGTGTGTGTGTGTGTGTTTGTTTGTGTGTGAAAGGGCTTTCTCTGTGTGTTCCACCACAGCAGAGACAACCTGCTGACAATTTGTCAGTGTTTCACAGCGTGTTTCACCTTAGTATCACACTGTGTGTGTGTGTGTGCTAGTCTAGAGCTACTTATTAGCCACAGAGCTCAGAACTCAGGCAGGCGAAGAAAGGCTTTGGTTTAAGGAGCCAAAATACAGTATCTCAATATAATACGATTCAAGCGGCACTGAGTGTGCGATTATGTTTGAACAGTGTAACTGTGCATCCTCCCTCCTGGTTATATTTCACCCTAGCAACAGCTGCACCTCACACGCAAACGTCCACGTACACACACCCACACACGACACACATAGATTTAAGTTTCATTGAGTGAATGACCAGCGTCTCTGTGTTTAAAGTACATTCCTTCCTACTGTGTGTAGTGCAGCCAGCCTTTAGCTTCCTGGCTCCACCCCTTTAGTGACTTGCGGGCCGTCGGCATGAGACCTGTCGCCAGGCGTTACGGCCCCGTGCCGTCTCCTCCACGCTTGTATGTAAACGCATCGCGGCGTCCTGACTCACGAGACTGAGAAATCCGTGTGAATATGTACGTCCCACGATGAACGGCGCGTAAACGTCTCCGTGTGTATGAGCAGTGTGTGAACCCGTGTGTGTGTGAGACGGGGTGCGTGTGTGTGCGAATCTGTGAGATTGTGTGAGAGACGGTGTGTGTGTGTGTGTGAGAGAGATGGTGTGTGAGCGAGAGAGACGCTGTGTGTGTGTTACACGAGGCACATGTGTCTGAGCGGATCCCCGTGCTCAGCAGTGACTTTCCCAGTGGGAAGGAGTCTCATGGCTGTATGCATTTTGCTGTGCTGCTCACCTCCCCTCAGGAGCACACACTGAGGTAAACCAGACCTCACAGTCTGTACACACACACACACACACACACACACACACACACACACTTTCCTTTGCATTACAGACCTTTATAACACTGATATAAAGTTTCTGATGTCTGGTCTGACGAACATTCATGGCTCTCTATAAGCCTGTCTACAAGTCTTCAATATCTGAGGGGTGCACGTATTTTAACAAATGACACAGTTGACTCCCCCCCCCCCCCGAGAAATTACCCTGATAAATATGGTGTATGAATCATGACGATACGGATTCTCTTAGTTAGGAAAGTGATCAATTTCTGTTGCTTAACAAAATGACAGACTCATCGTTACACGTGGAATGCCAAACTACGGACATTTGCGTTTTAAGGGGGGGGGCAGGGGTGACTGCAGGGGACATTCTCCTCAGACTGACGTCAAGTCATCATGAGTCATGAGGACAAGGACACGATCCCTCCCCCGCTGCAAAGTTTTGTTGGAATGTTCGGGAAGGGTTGGGATGAAGCAGAAGTCAAATTTCAGTTGGACCTTTTGTGTACGACTGCTAAATAAAGTGGTTAGTCTTGTGTTTTGGACTACAGCCGCCCCACCACGTTTCCGTGTCAGTGTTAAGAACAAGCAAGAACAAAGAAGGTGTGTAGTTGTAGTGCACACTCATTGATCTTACACATTAATTGGAAGAAAAAGAAAATTGTTTAAAAAACAGCAAGGTCAAAATCTTTCTCAAGAAAGGCACTTTCCTTTAACACACTCCCCACACACATTTTTAAAAATCCTCTACTCGCTTCCTTAACACGCACACATTATGACCTTCCGTCAATGGCTAGAGGAGTGCTTTGTGTCACAAAATGGTGGTCAAGTGTTCAATGAATCGTATCAATATCTTTCGGGAAACTGAAACAGTTCTAAGAGACTAGCAAGACTCATCATGTGAAAACAGTTTCACAAGACCGGCTCAATCCATAGCCAAGATGTTCATACCATAACTGTTCCACAAGATAAACCACCTTAAAACCCAGAGACATTTCCTTACCTTTACTTAACTAGGCAGGTCAGTTATACAGGCCCCCCTCCCCACCAAAAAAAGAACATATGTTACTCAAATTTTGCCAAAACTGCATACCAGACCAAGTCGGTTAGTTCCACGCAACAAACCCAATTTACAACAACCATTTACACTATTTGATTAAACAGGGCACTTCATTCTACTTCAAGATTATTCTCAGTTTTTGGTTTTTGACAAGTCTAAAAGCCCTAGCCAAGAGGAAAACGGAGGGAGTCTAAAGCATTTGCATTTCAGACACAACGCCTCAGTATTCTCTGTCTGTGTGCTGTGTGACCAGGGTTAAATCTGAGGTGTGTTTACATCCGCTATACTGGATATGCACATAATGCCTCGGCATTTCAGCTCTTGTGCCATGCAGCTACAAAATTGGACGGAGAGTGAGGAACCCTCTGCGACGACATTCACCATTTAAAGAAGGTGGATTTCAAATCCTTTTCTGAAAGAGCACACTACATTTCGAGGACATATTTTGCAAGACACAGTCCGTCGGCGTACACCATCATTCAGACGTTGACTATTTTGAGGTCCGTGATTAGCCTACTTTTTTTACAACAGCTATGATTTATTTTACATTCTACACTATTACTCAAGGGGAGACGAATCCCTCTCTTCTACCACCTAGCAGACTCTAATATCCATGATTTATTCCATCCGTTTATCCATAATTTTTTATTCTTTACAGTATAAGTCTGGCCCAGTGGTTTCCCACAACAGATGATTCAACAGAGAGCAATTTGTGTGTTTGAATGGAAATAGGAGAAGAGCACATCCGTCATGATAATACTGATGGGGAGGGATGGTGTTCATCTTTCTGCTGCCACACAGAATCTGCTACTCATCCCTCTCTCAGCACTGGGGCCAGAGAGGCTGGTCTCCCTGCTGACCCCCCCTCATCCCTACAGTGGCCGGGTCTCCCACACTCTCCAGGGACTAAAATGAGAGTTCAGGATGGTCCAGCGGTTGTAGAGGGGGACAGCGATAGACTGCCTAACAAATATGTGTACCACAGTCCCATGGAGGAAATGAAGAGAAAGGCCAAAACACACCTACTAAATCTAAAAGCAGAGAGAGGAGGACAGGAAGATATTGGGAAAAAGGAGCGAATGAGGGGTTGACTCAATGGTCATCTCACCAAAGAGGAGACACAGAATAAATAGATATCATCCATATTTAATACAAACCAATACGCAGGATTCATGACTAGAGCTTTTTCTGTGCTATGTAAAATGTATCTGCATTTTGTAGACAGACATTGTATTGTGTTCCTGCAGCTTGGTGCAAAGTCATTGTAACACATTGAAGTCAATCCCAGTCTGTCCGTGTTAAATACTACACCGGATGTATACTGAACCAAAATATAAACGCAACATGCAACAATTTCAAAGATTTTACTGAGGTACAGTTCATATGAGGAAATCAGTCAATTGAAATAAATTAATTAGGCCCTCATCTATGGATTTCACATGACTGGGAATACAGATATGCATCTGTTGGTCACAGATACAGTACCTTTACAAAAGTAGGGGCGTGGATCAGAAAACCAGTCAGTATCTGGTGTGACTACCATTTGCCTCACATCTCCTTCTCATAGAGTTGATGAGGCTGTTGATTGTGGTTGGTGGAATGTTGTCCCACTCCTCTTCAATGGCTGTGTGAAGTTGCTGGATACTGGCGGGAACTGGAAAGCGCTGTCGTACACGTCGATCCAGAGCACTCCAAACATGCTTAATGGGTGACATGTCTGGTGAGTATGCAATCCATGGAAGAACTGGGACATTTTCAGCGTCCATGTATTGTGTACAGATCCTTGCAACATAGGGCTGTGCATTATCATGATGAAACATGAGGTGATGGCGGCGGATGAATGGCACGACAATGGGCCTCAGGATCTCGTCTGCATTCGAATTGTCATTGATAAAATGCAATTGTGTTCATTGTCTGTAGCTTGGGGCACTCTGTTCAGAACGTTGTCTGCGGTTGTGAGGCCGGTTGGACGTAATACCAAATTCTATAAAACAACGTTGGAGGCGGCTTATGGTAGAGAAATTAACATTAAATTATTTGGCAACAGCTTTGGTTGACATTCAGCACGCCAATTGCACGCTCCCTCAAAACTTGACACATCCGTGGCATCGGGTTGTGTGACAAAACTGCAGATTTGAGAGTGGCCTTTTATTGTTCCCAGCACAAGGTGCACCTGTGTAATGATCATGCTGTTTAATCAGCTTCTTGGCAAAGGAGACATGCTCATTAACAGTTGGACAACATTTTAGAGAAATACGCTTTTGTGTGTATGGAAGATTTCTGGGATCTTTTATTTCTGCTCGTGAAACATGGGACCAACACTTGACAGGATGTGTTTATATTTTTTGTTCAGTGTATATTTAAAGTGCATACAGGATAATGGAACAGGAACTCATTACAGCAACATAAGAATGGAATATCCAGGCTATGTTTGGGGTTAACCATATTAAGTGATGGGAGTGCCTCTGACTGAACCAGTTACAGATTAATTAAATATATCCAGGGAGAGGGAAGTTGGTCAAAATGAATACTTGCATGGATTAGAGAATCAGGTGGTTAATGAAGCAACACCCACAGAATGGAGAGAAATGGAATAGCTGGCTATGGGAAGGAAGGCCATTTCTGAAAATCACGGTATAGCTTCTTCCACTGTCTACGACTCACTTTTGCCTTTAATAACATGTATAATAATTGAATTGTTATATAATACTAACGTCATAACAAAGGAAAGGATAAATAATGTTTAATGTTACCATATTCGCATGAGACAAAAACACACCATTAAGATATTCTGAATAGCCTAACAACCTTTCCAAAAAAAAAACGTTTTAAAAAGGTATATGTACATCTTGACAACTACATTTCCTTTGTGTGTTGTCTTATTGTGCCAAGGTGCACAGTAGCAAATACTAAACACTATGAACAATCGCTAACGCTCCAGAGCCTATTGTCCCCAACTCATCGACTGTGGCTAAGGCACGCTTGCTAATCCCATTCATTGAGCGCACTGCACATTATCATTAATGAATATGTAGTAGCCAAGCTCTAGTTCCTAAAGGCTATATACATTTAAATTAAAGGCATACTACAAAAGATCATCCAACATGACAACTGTCAATATTCTGTAACAAAGGATAGGCTAATGAAGCGCATATTGACATGTAAACCAATACACTTATTTTAAATAACCATATATACAATTAACCAGTGGTAGACTATTCATTTGAGATGGGCAAACGGATTGCACGCACACAATAGATTGACGTCGCACAATCCGCCTCTCCGATCACATGTGCATGCCGGTGTGGTCGGCTGAGAGTTGCCCTCCTGGTGATATTAAGGTACAGTAGGCCTGTAGGCAACATAACGGTGGAACAGGCAATGCAAAATGTATATCACAAATTATGAAAAAAATAGACCATGCAAAAATGTGCGTTCGATTTGCCATTGTTGCAAAGGCGCATTAGTTACCCAAGGCTAACCAACACGCACTACGGAACACAACCTCGTGCAGACAATGAATAGGCAAATAAAGAGCAGTATCATTATTGAATAGGGTAGAAATTCTTACCGCTATGCGAGTCTGTGAAGATGCTTTAATATACAGTAGATACGGTGTTCCCGTGAAATTATTTGTCGGTTCTGGCTTTACACACAGTCCAAAATTGAATTTGTCGGTGTTGATATCGTTGGCTCCAATTCTCAAGAGAACTTGAAGAGTATCTCATCACATCAGGGAAGGCTTGTGCATTCTTTGTCCATGTTCCGAGGATAACTAGTATTATCTCGTGATACGAGTACGTCGATTAAAGCGAAGTTCTCTGCTGCGTAAAATGCATGCCAAAATCCCAATGAGCGCATTCCAGAACAGTCTTGTCATTTTGGTAGCCTATTATTCTCGGGTCTAAAGGCTTCTTTGCATATGGAACAGTAGCATCATCTTCTCAGACAAATTATTGAGAGCAATCGTTATTTTGTACATGTCTGTCGCAGAATTGGCTTCGCCGCAATTCTAAATTTCGAACAAAGCCACGAATCGCTCACATCTTATTGTCCCTTCATGGATCGGTTCATCGTCGGAAAACCAGAGTTGATGTTTTGTGCAAGTGATTTCAGCTGGTTTAATCCACCTCAATCCGACAGTGACTTCTCCTCACGTATTTATTATGGCAGGCGAGCGTTTGTTTACCATTTGGCATGGAATAGTCGCTGACTAGACTTCGAGGTGACACGTTTTGGTTGAAGATACGACGACACCCGGAGAGTGACAGCTCGATTTTCTGTCAGAAGCGCAGTGGTGTCGATGTGATGCGAAAGAACGGTGGGATGTTGCGCATCTTTGACAGTGCGCGTGCCCGTCAGTTTCCACGTCTTGCTTGGATTGTACACATTTTGGAACTCATCATACACAACATCGCGGAGCCAATTCCTTTGCATTAACAGATAACTATTTAAACATACGAGCTATATCTGGGGGAGGGAACATTTCAACTGAACAAATTCAATTGTGTAAAACTTACCTTACCTTGAACTGTCTGCAGAATTAGAAGTGCAAAAAAACTAGGTGAACAATATTGTCATAACCTCTAGGCTATTTCTTCTCCAAATTAAATGTTAGATTTTATGTTAGAGTAACCCAATCACCATCTAATTCCCTATTAACTCATAAACCCATAGAATGTTAACATTGCCTCAATGGCCAATTCAAAATCGAATTGACTGTACTTACCCTAAAAATGCCTGATGTAAGACTTACGTTTCTTATGAAAGGAGCTGTTGCGCTGACAACACGTTTTCTACTTCCATCACTGAGAAGCGCGCGAAAAGACACGGAAAGTTCCAACAGTAGAACAATGCAGGTCCTTTTTGACATAACCTTGGGGCAATGAAACGGAGAGTGACAACGGAACCGGGTTCCCGCTGTGACCAGTGGCAGTCCCTCATCCTCTCTCCATAGTTATAGCGCCTGTCAAATCAGGACAGGCTTGACAGGATTGGTTGGGTCTGGGCTCTGCCTGTGAGGGCGCCCAGAGAAGAGGCTGATGCCAGGTTTACACTCGTTAGTTCTGTTCAGTTGCTGCTGCTCAACACCAAGAGCCCGAGGAGAGAGGAAAGTTGGGATCCCAATACGACTTTGATGAATTCACTCTGTTGGATGACCCATAATGCAGTGTGTAATTGACAATCTCCACCGCCAGGCCCAAGACAACAGTGTACCAAGGGGAAGATTAAGTTCCAAAGAGTACCTTCCATATCATGATCCCATGGAGTCAAATCTTCCATTCTTGATTCACTGGAAAGAACGTTAACATTCTCACTCCTGCTCCATACTGGAAAGGAACATAGCCACTCCATCCATCCATCCATCCATCCATCCATCCATCCATCCATCCATCCATCCATCCATCCATGCCATTCCCTAACAAACTGCTCAGTACTGAGAGAGGTGGGGTCTGGTGTTGACCTGCCTTTGTGTGAAGCCTCAAGCCAGGGAACACATGGCTAATTGAAACCAGGCTATTTAAGTTTGAGGCCCTAATTCTTCAATGTGGGTCCAATGTACTCCACCCCGTCTGTCTCGCTTTTTCTGGCAGGCATGTGTCTGCGCAGCCATCCCCAGCCCGACTCTCCCTGCCTAGCTGGCTGTGTTCTGCAGTGTGGCATGACCTCTACAGATCCTGTGATCTCTCATCATCGGAGGATGATGATTCAGTGTTTTGGGTCCTTCAGGTGCCCTAGGGGTGAGGGAGTCACACAGTCATGTGTTTTTTTCCTTTCCCTTTGTTTGTTCAGTATTCCGACCTTGCCGGACCACCACTTGCCACGGACCGGCCGGCCAGGCAGCAATGGCGCCCCCGTGTGCCTCTAGGACATGTGCCGACTATTCAGGAAGGGAAGGATGGAGGGGAGGTCAGGGCAGCCACAAACCCTCCTCCCCATTAAAGGATTAGGAAATAATCCTACGTATACATACAGCTCTGTCATCAAGCCACCTACTGTCTACCACTCTCTAGTCATGATAAAGGGAGAAATAGATTTAGCATTTAGCCACCAGTCACTGCTCAGTCTACGGGTACTGTGGTTGGTCGCACTAACAAACTAATGTAAATAATATATATTATTACATTTCTTATCACAGTAGACATGCATATGTCTTCTGCTGGGAGGTGGACATGAGAGGAATGTATGTGACTGCGTGTGATGTAGAGGAGAGGGAGAGGTGAGACTGAAAGAGAGAGAGGCAGATGACAGAACAAGAGGTGTAGGAGAAAATAGACCGAGGAGATGAAAGACGAGCGGAGAGGAAAAGCGGAGCGATCGAGCAGATGAAAAGGAGGATGAAAAGAGACAGATGAGAGTGGATGAGAGGAGAGAGGGAAGGGAAGGCCTTGCTGGAGAGGGTGCCCTCAGCCAGGCCATAGCAGAGAGCAGTCTCTAGTGTCTCTCGTTTATACTTAGCAACAGAGTCCACAGATTGCAGCGAGCGCTCAGGGGACGTGCATTCAGACTGGCAGGAACCACTGCCATCCGTCCCGCTGCCCAGGGCCACGTACGATCACAACTCACGCCAGCCAACATAGGGTAGGGAGAGAGATTGGACCACTGCAGAGGGTTAAAAGACACATTCACACACTGTACAGTACATACCAGCAGTGTGGAAGAGGGATTTGATCATATACAATGTCACAACAGATGCCATCGAAGGAGGGGAGGGGACTTGGTTATATAGCAACAAACTGACTCTTGTAAATGCCGTGTTTGACACTGACGACATTGGACGGGCTACATGTGCAAGATACAAAAAGTAAAGTCATAAAACCTTTATAAAGTTGCATTTAAAGGCCCAGTGCAGTCAAAAACCTGATTTCCCTATGATTTATATCTATTTCTACACTATGAGTTTGGAATAATACTGTGAAATTGTGAAAATTATGATAATGCCCTTTTAGTGCAAGAGCTGTTTGAAATGAACGGCTGAAATATCAGCCTGTTTTGGTGGGATGGAATTCTGACCTGCCAGGTGACATTAGTAAATTAGTTAATAGGCTAAGAAGTAAGAGGGGTCCAAACCTCTCTGCCAATAACAGCTAGTTAAAAAGGTTCCCCTCAAGACAGTCCTAGCAAAATTCTTTCTTGAGAAATTTCTCTTTGGTAAGAAGCTATTTGTTTATTTTTTTAACCATTTTAATTTCACACAATCCCTTAATCGTTACCCAGAAAGGATTTGATACCTTAGATAAAAAAATGGCTGCATTGGACTTTTAATAACCTGCTGGAACATTCAACAGTGTGTGGGACCGGGATACATTTTTTGTTTTACATGACGATACACACTGAAGATATCTCAGTATCCATATCTCCATGTACCGATGTCTCCGCGAATGAAAACCAAACCCATACAGTTCTCACGATTGACATTCAGTCAAAATGTCAAAGCTACCCAAAACCTTTTTTTAACCCTCCAGGTCCAGTCCCGTCCCCGACCCTGCGTCTCCGTGTCCATTCGAGTTATCGTGATGGGCATACAGCTGAGATGTCAGAGCTCTCTAGGTGTGACAGCCAGAGTTAACCACACACCAAGTCATCAAAATAAGGGAATAATCCATTATTAGTCAACTGAAACAAGCCCTGCTTCCTTACTCATAGAGTTGTTATACACTGCTCAAAAAAATAAAGGGAACACTAAAATAACACATCCTAGATCTGAATGAATTAAATATTCTTATTAAATACTTTTCTTTACATAGTTGAATGTGCTGACAACAAAATCACACAAAAATTATCAATGGAAATCAAATTTATCAACCCATGGAGGTCTGGATTTGGAGTCACACTCAAAATTAAAGTGGAAAACCACACTACAGGCTGATGCCAACTTTGATGTAATGTCCTTAAAACAAGTCAAAATGAGGCTCAGTAGTGTGTGTGGCCTCCACGTGCCTGTATGACCTCCCTACAACGCCTGGGCATGCTCCTGATGAGGTGGCGGATGGTCTCCTGAGGATCTCCTCCAGACCTGGACTAAAGCATCCGCCAACTCCTGGACAGTCTGTGGTGCAACGTGGCGTTGGTGGATGGAGCGAGACACGATGTCCCAGATGTGCTCAATTGGATTCAGGTCTGGGGAACGGGCGGGCCAGTCCATAGCATCAATGCCTTCCTCTTGCAGGAACTGCTGACACACTCCAGCCACATGAGGTCTAGCATTCTTGCATTAGGAGAACCCAGGGCCAACCGCACCAGCATATGGTCTCACAAGGGGTCTGAGGATCTCATCTCGGTACCTAATGGCAGTCAGGCTACCTCTGGCGAGCACATGGAGGGCTGTGCGGCCCCCCAAAGAAATGCCACCCCACACCATGACTGACCCACCGCCAAACCGGTCATGTTGGAGGATGTTGCAGGCAGCAGAACGTTCTCCACGGCGTCTCCAGACTCTGTCACGTCTGTCACATGTGCTCAGTGTGAACCTGCTTTCATCTGTGAAGAGCACAGGGCGCGAGTGGCGAATTTGCCAATCTTGGTGTTTCTGGCAAATGCCAAACGTCCTGCACAGTGTTGGGCTGTAAGCACAACACCACCTGTGGACGTCGGGCCCTCATACCACCCTCATGGAGTCTGTGTGGTCTGCTGGAGGTCATTTTGCAGGGCTCTGGCAGTGCTCCTCCTTGCACAAAGGCGGAGGTAGCGGTCCTGCTGCTGGGTTGTTGCCCTCCTACGGCCTCCTCTATGTCTCCTGATGTACTGGCCTGTCTCCTGGTAGCGCCTCCATGCTCTGGACACTACGCTGACAGACACAGCAAACCTTCTTGCCACAGCTCGCATTGATGTGCCATCCTGGATGAGCTGCACTACTTGAGCCACTTGTGTGGGTTGTAGACTCCGTCTCATGCTACCACTAGAGTGAAAGCACCGCCAGCATTCAAAAGTGACCAAAACATCAGCCAGGAAGCATAGGAACTGAGAAGTGGTCTGTGGTCACCACCTGCAGAACCACTCCTTTATTGGAGGTGTCTTGCTAATTGCCTATAATTTCCACCTGTTGTCTATTCCATTTACACAACAGCATGTGACATTTATTGTCAATCAGTGTTGCTTCCTAAGTGGACAGTTTGATTTCACAGAAGTGTGATTGACTTAGAGTTACATTGTGTTGTTTAAGTGTTCCCTTAATTTTTTTGAGCAGTGTATTTAACCTATTATGCAAACATGTCACGAGTCTTTGCCAAATTTTGTATCTCAGAGCCAATTCCTTGTGCACTCAGACTTTAGTTGGGTCACAGTGGAAAAAGCATTGGGAATCATTGACTTCATACTTACTCTTAACATTTATCATCAGGGCACCAAGGAGGAGGCGCAGTCAGCAATAAAACCATCAGTCTGTCCATTTGTTTGACCTTCTTTCTCCCATCATGCTACCTTTCTCAATCTGGGCTCGGTTCCTTCTCAAAAACCCACTGGAGAAGAAGGTCCTAGGGGAGGGACCTTTGACTGTCGTGGAAAATTGCAAGATTATGTTATAATGCTTGTATTGCATTATAATGGTTGCTTTATTCGACAGAATAGAGTATTGTGTGTGTGTTCCACTGAGGATGGGCCTCTATGAGATAGCACTGACAGAGGAGATTTACGATGTCTTTGGGTGATAAAACCTAGAGCATTCCAGAGAACATGAGCTAATGGTTCTGTTCTATGCCGTACCAGGGAGAGATGGTTCCCTTTTGGATTAAGGGGGCCAGACACTGGTCTTTACAATGAAAACTGTTGACACAGCAGTAACTGTCTGCTATGTTTTATAGATATCTTTCATACAAATCTTAACCTTTGTGAACTGTTCCTAAGATCTGTGATTCGTCATGTAAAGTTGAGGGGTGTATCGTGATCTTTGTACTTTTCTGTAGTCACTTCAACGGTTCATTAGAAATAGTGAATTCTTGAAAGTCAAAGGCTATTGCAAAGCTTATTATTATTAAAGATGTAGTTTAAGTATAACTCTGGCTGGTGTGTAGTTTGTAACTCTCCTCATTTGGTAAAGCAAAAACATGCCACCACACCTCCAATACAGTTGAGGAGATAGAGTGGGAGGAATCACAGAAAGTCTAAGATAGAGGCTTTGTTCTCCAGCACACTTGTGGTGCATGTGACCCTGGTCCCGACATCCATCTTCCGTGCCTGCCTTTCCCCATCCAGAGGCCTGTCCATCAGTCACGGCCCACACAGCCCTCCAAACAGACGTGCCAATCATTCACACGGACGCCTGTGCTTCAACACGGCGCTCCGCACTTCTGCTGAACACCGGCGCCCATATACATACAGTGCAACACCTCAAGGTCATGACGTATATACAGTAACTTCAGAAAAAGGGCCCTGAATGTGAACCAAACTAAACACCTGGAAGGAAGTGAAGAACCTACAGTTACCTCAGTTGGTTATAGATCCAAATAAAACTCATTTCACAGGCAGATTTCTTTTTAAAACTCAAAACAGGCTTAAGACACCCAATTTCATTAAAAAAAAAAACATCACACACACAAGCCTGCTTTCAAGTCATCTTACACCTACAAAATATTTGGGAATTTATACATGTAAAAAAATAAGCACAAGACAGCACAGTATTATTCATTGCGCTGATGACGAGAGGTGTCAGAGACGTTGCTATCCCACATCACGCCAACCCCTACAACCTTAGACGCCGTTATATCATAATAAAAAAAGTCCCTCAGAAGGAGAGCACGGGCGGGCAAAGTCTTAACAGGAGGTTGCAGGGTCTGTCGGGTTCCACGTCCGTGCTTCATTGATTAACTTAAGTCATTGACGAGGGTAAGTGACCTCACCTGGTTCACAAAGTCCACATAAAATCGCCAATATGAAGGCAGGAAACTAAACCGGCAGACCCTGCTTCCCTCTGTGACAATGTCCACCCACCTCAGTGGGGTTTTGAGTCCCATACAGTGTGGTGTGGGGATGTTGCTTGTGGTGCTTGTGCACCCCGGTCGTTCTCTCCCCGTCTCCGGACACCTCACATGGGGTAGTTGAGCACCACGTCCTGCTTGGCCAGCTCCAACAACATAGGGTCGTCGAAGAACTTGCTGATGCTCACATCCTCACTCAGACCCTGCGTGGAAACCATGGAGTCGGTCAGTCACATGGTCGTGATGTGCCGGGTCAATAGCACATACTTATTAAGGCACACCTTCCCTCACAGACATGGTGGTGGGGGGTATACGTACCTTGCGCCGGCGGGTCTTGATCATGAACTCTCTGGCCAGGTGAGGGGCAGGCTGGGGCTCCAGCGGCCTGATCACGATGCTCTTGTCCAGGGGGTCACCAGGGACAATCTGGGGGGAGAGGAGAGAAGAAACGGGTCAGACGAGGGTTGAAAAGAAAAAAGGGGAATGAGTGCAAAGGACAATATGGTCAGTTTGAGGAATTCCCCATCTAGTCTACGGCTTCACATGATCCACACACTGACTAGATGCACAGGAGCTGAAACCTGAGCGGAGGCCTCCTATAATAGTCGCCACCACTAAACCCTTCACCACTCAAACGCGTGATTGGTTCTCTGCTAGTCAGCCGGCCTTCTCCACGTCACTGAGTCAGGGGGGTGTCCGTCACACTCTTCACCGCCGCAACGTTAGCACATCTAGTGCTGAGTCCAATGGCGTTTTAAAATGATTACTTAAACCTATCATCTTCACCGGCACCTCAATCCCGTTTTCATGGGTAAATGTTACATGCCTGTTGGAGGGAGAGCAAAGGGGGGGTGAATCTCTTGGCCCCAAATCAGGCAAGGGGCTGTTTCGCCAACTCTGCAATCTCTCACTCCCTCCTCCATGTGGGGCTGCGTTCCAATCCCAAATGGAACCATATTCCCTATTTAGCCCTATGGGCCCTGGTCAATATTAGTGCACTAGCCTAAATAGGGAGTAGGGTGCCATTTGGGACAAATCCGAGGACTGTGCTGTAACAAAACCCCAGGCCTGCGGGGGAAAAGATTGAACGGGAGGAAAAATCAATGGAGCGTCTGCAGCCCAATGAACAGACGGAGCAGGGCCGCTAAACGCCACCACACCACACTGGGAGGGGGCGATGATCACGCTACGGAGAGGAACAGCCTGCGTTTCAGTTTACAGAAGACGAGAGACTAGAGGAGAGACTAGAAGCAAGCTGGGGCAAATGAGGGCGACGGGAGCAAATACATTTTTCCTGACACAGCCAGAGAGGAGAAGAGAGAGAGACACACACAGGGGGGGAAAAAACTGTAGCGTACACAATAGCTGCTGACTCAACACCCTTCTAGTCAGCATCCAAACCAATTTACTCAGAGTGGCAGGCATGAGCACGAGGTTCGTGACTGGCATCATTCTGTCCGAGTGTGTGTGCATGTGTATGTTAACACAGCTGGTGGGCATAAAAGAGGGCACACATGTCTGTGTGTGTGTGTGTCTGTGTGTGTGTCCGGCCGTTTGATCCTACCTGCCAGTGGTGGAAGACGGACAGGGAGAAGGCCTGGCCCTGTGTGTGTGTTCTCAGGTCAGTCTCGAAGCCAAACGAGTCGATGGCTGGGATGAAGGCCTTGATGGTGTAGAGGGGAGACCCGGGGATGGGGGCGTCCTGGGTCACATGACCTCTGTGGCACAACACAAAAACACAGCAGATAGAATTGTAACAAAGAAAATAACAAAAATCACCACATCTGAGCAATCAGCACAATATTACCACGTTCATCTTTCCAGGTGAAGGTTTAAAAATGTCAGTCAAGAAGTTACGGGTGGGGTAATTGGGATGGTACAGAGGAGACATAGTTATTTAGCGGTTTGCGGGCCTCACCTCCGTCTGGCCAGTACTGTGTACACAGCAGACACACAGTCAGCTGGGGCCTGGACCTCGACAAAGTAATAGGGCTCCATCAACCTGGGGGTGGCCTGGGAGGGACAGGAGAGGGACAGTAATTGGGACAGCCATTAGGAGAACCAGAGGACGGCAGGAGGGAGAGCCAGAGAAGATAGAGGACAGGGGAGGAAAGAACAGCGGAGAAAGTCAGAGAGAAGAGAAGTTGAGAGGCGGGCAATGATGGAGGGATGCAAGGAACCAACCACAAAGGAGAAAACCCTTGAAAGAGGGAAGCTATCACACGTCAATACAAAAAAAAGAGAAAGCCAGAAGAAACCAGCGCTTCAATCAAGGTAATGAAACTCAGGAGAAAGAAAATCAGGAGAAAAAGGATAAGAAACAAGAGGGAGCGAGAGTTAATGAAAGATGGAAGAAAGGAGAAGGTAAGGGAGCGAGAGAGGGGGATGATCTCACCATGAGGAAGGCAGAGTACACCACTCTCCTGGCTGTGGGGATGACCTGTCCTCCTCCTCTGTGTAGAGGCTCCTGCGCTATGACCGCATCCAGGATCTTAAACTTCACGTTTCTGATAGCTAGGGAGGGGACATATAAACTCCTCTCACTGTCAACTTCGTTTATTTTCAGCTAACTTAACATGTGTAAATATTTGTATGAACAAGTTCCACAGAAATGTGACTAAAGGAAATGGAATAATGTGTCCCTGAACAAATGGAGGTCAAAATCAAAATGAACAGTCAGTATCTGGTGTGGCCACCAGCTGCATTATGTACTGCGGTGCATCTCCTCCTCATGGACTGCACCAGATTTGCCAGTTCTTGCTGTGAGATGTTACCCCACTCTTCCACCAAGGCACCTGTAAGTTCCCGGATATTTCTGGGGGGGAATGGCCCTAGCCCTCATCCTCCGATCCAACAGGTCCCAGATGTGCTCAACGGGATTGAGATCCGGGCTCTTTGCTGGCCATGGCAGAACACTGACATTCTTGTCTTGCAGGAAATCACACACAGAACGAGCAGAATAGCTGGTGGCATTGTCATGCTGGAGGGTCATGTCAGGATGAGCCTGCAGGAAGGGTACCACATGAGGGAGGAGGATGTTTCCCTGTAACACACAGCGTTGAGATTGCCTGCAATGACAACAAGCTCAGTCCGATGATGCTGTGACACACCGCCCCAGACCATGACGGACCCTCCAAATCCATCCCGCTCCAGAGTACAGGCCTACAAGCCCTCAGTCCAGCCTCTCTCAGCCTATTTCGGACAGTCTGATGGAGGGATTGTGCATTCCTGGTGTAACTCGGGCAGTTGTTGTTGCCATCCTGTACCTGTTCCGCAGGTGTGATGTTCGGATGTACCGATCCTGCGCAGGTGTTGTTACAAGTGGTCTGCCACTGCGAGGACGATCAGCTTTCCATCCTGTCTCCCTGGGCGTCTCACAGTACAGACATTGCAATTTATTGCCCTGGCCACATCTGCAGTCCTCATGCCTCCTTGCAGCATGCCCAAGGCACGTTCACACAGATGAGCAGGGACCCTGGGCGTCTTTATTTTGGTATTTTTCCAGAGTCAGTAGGAAGGCCTCTTTAGTGTCCTACGTTTTCATAACTGTGACCTTAATTGCCTACCGTCTGTAAGCTGTTAGTGACTTAACGACCGTTCCACAGGTGCATGTTCATTAATTGTTTACGGTTCATTGAACAAGCACGGGAAACAGTGTTTAAACACTTTACAAATGAAGATCTGTGAAGTTATTCGGATTTTTACAAATTATCTTTGAAAGACAGGGTCCTGAAAAAAGGGACCGTTTCTTTTTTTGCTGAGTTTAGCTGTTAGGTGATTGTGAGTGATAAAGAGTGGTAAGACACTTACGTTCGTCACACAGAGGCCCCTCCCTGGTGCCCCACTGGAAGCCCTGGACGATGCTGTCCTTAACCGAGCCCAGCAGAGCCTTGTCCACCTGCACACAACGACGCACCGTCAACTACCTGGAGACATATCCCTCATGCAAAGCTACACGCGTCTGAATACAAGTGGACACAAAATCGCCTTCAATACACCCTACAGTGTGATTCGTGTGTCATAATCAAAGATCACCATGGAGAGATTGATTGTTCTCATTGATCATAATATTCCCTTGACTTCCAGGTGGCATAACACTAAAAAGACAGAGGTGGTTGCGCCCGATGACCCGGGCACTGCTGTCCGTGCCACTCAATGGGTCAATGTCACCACGGTCACACCGGTGTCAGAGGGCCAAACACACTGACACATCCATCGATGCATTTTCACACGTCTGCTAGAGAGCAGTCAATCTGAACCACTCCAACACACAACACACTCCGTCTGTTTACAGTTTGGCCTAGAGACAGGCAGGCTGACCCCAGAGCCCTAGCATGCCCAACCCACCTCAGCCCAGGATGACCCCAAGACCACCAGCCCTCCACACCACCCCTAGCCCAGCCTTACCCATCCCCAGAGCCCTGGTCTCACCTCAGAAGGCAGGGTGTCATCTACCAGGATGTTAGGCCCGGTGGTGTCGGGCCCAAAGGCCCAGATAGACCTGGCAGCCAGCAGATCCCAGTCATACTTGGTCTGGAAAAACTCTCCCAGCTTCTTCCTGGAACCAGGGATTAAACAGGATGGATTAGTGAGTGGCGTCCATGGGGATGTGGGGTGGGGGTGACAGGAAGAGGAACAGAGGGGACAGAGTTTGTTTAATCAAGTCAAGTTAAAGTGTGTCACTGCCTTGGCACCGTGGCTCACGTTGGCAATGCCAGGCCCAGATGCTGTTCACAGATGAGCAGCATACAGCTGGCCGGACACTGCCCACTTCCAAAACACACACACACACACACACTGAGCTACAGCTGCGGATAGGAGGATAGGCCTCAAGGTATGGTCAAGACAGGTGTTCTGTGATGGCAGGTGTCTGTTTGGGTTGAGACACTGACATGTGGACAGGTAGGAGGATACAGCAGGTGAACTCTTTGCATGAATAGGCGGTGTGCAGGTGTGTGTGTGTGTGTCCCGTACCTGTTCCATGTGATCTGCACCACCTCGTTCTCTATGTCCTCAGCCAGGCCTTTTTCCAGCGGCTCGGCAATCATGGTGATCTTATTCCTGTCAATCAAAACGCACAGCCGTCAACCCCGCAGGCAAACAGCCACAGCACTCAAGTCACCCATCCAGCTGGTCTAGACACATCACACTAACCTCAACATGAAACAGTGCGTCCCCATAGGAGACCCTATTCCCTATATAGTGCACTGCGTCCGACCAGAGCCCTATGGGGGCTGGTCAAAAGTAGTGCACCACAGAAGGAAATAGGGTGCCATTTGGGACGCAACCAGTCCACACTAGTCGTTTAGTGTACTCTAGGCTAGGTCACTGGTGACCCAATGGGAGATGATGGTGGATGCTTACTTCTTGTTCGGCGTCTCGGCAAAGCACTTGAGAGACGAGGTCTCCACTACCGTCTCACAGAAGGTCACCACGGGGTCAGCCACCTGGGAGAAAGAGGGAGACATTCAGTACTGGAAAACCAATCAAGGAATAACACCAGACATGAAGGGTATTTTGTTCAAGACGTTACAATTCCGATACAGGAAGATTAGTGTGTTGTTCCAATTGGGTGAAGGGACACGTGAGGGAGCGACAACTCACCTTGATGTCGATCTCAGAGTACATCTTCCGCAGGTCGTGCATGACACAGTCCAGGTAGAGTTCCCCAGTRCCCAGGATCACATGTTCCCCTGACTCCTCCACCTTGGTGGTGAGGGAGGGGTAGCTCTTATTGACCTTCCGCAGTCCGTCCAACATCTTGGGCAGCTCTGACGGGTTGACTGGCTCCACAGCGATCTTGATGACAGACGCCGTGTTGAACTTGAGCGGCCGGAAGATCTGGGCCTCCTCGTTCCCYCGGGGCTCGGTGATGGTGGCGGTCTTGACGATGGGCTGGTCACAGCCCTCAATGAGAACCCAGTTACCGGCAGGCACACGGTTCACCTCTATCTGGTACCTGTGGTTTAGAACGTGAAGGGGTTTGAGCTACAACTGCTGGGGTAAATGACAGACAACATCTCATACTGAACACAGAGATGACGTCTCAGGGGGAGTTGGGATAGGCAAAAAAAACATCTCCAATTGACATGTGTATAATACACACTTGTACATGTGAAATAGGACAATTATCAGCACCCAACAAATGACTATAATAATATTGAGGACCAGAGACTAGGGAAGAAACACAGAGGGATTGGACTAATGAACTTGTTATAATAAACACTCATGCTTGGCCCCAAATGGTCACCTATTCCCTATATAGCACGTTACACGGAACCCAAACCAGCTGCGCGCGTGCATACATTTATTTTGTCCCCCCACACCAAACGTGATCACGACACGCAGGTTAAAATATCAAAACTCTGAACCAATGACATTAATTTGGGGACAGGTCGAAAAGCATTAAACATGTATGGCAATTTAGCTAGCTAGCTTGCTGTTGGTAGCTAATTTGTCCTGGGATATAAACATTGAGTTATTTAACCTGAAATGCACAAGGTCCTCTATTCCACCAATTAATCCACACATAAAACAGCCAACCGAATCATTTCTAGTCATCTCTCCTCCTTCCAGGCCTTTTCATCGTTTAACTTATATGGTGATCGCGTCTAAACTTTCATAGTATTACCACGACGATCGGCAAAACTGTTCGTCTTTCAATCATCCAAGTGGGTATAACCAATGAGGAGATGGCACGTGGGTACCTGCKTCTATAAACCAATGAGGAGATGGGAGAGGCACAACTTGCATCGCGATCTGCATCAGAAATAGGAATGACTTCTATTTTAGCCCTTGGCAACGCAGACGCTCGTTGGCGCGCGCAAGCAGTGTGGGTGCAATAATTGAATAACATGGATTTCTACATTTATTTTGCAACGCTCGCACACACGACGTGTCCGGTCTCGTCAGCATGTTACTTTTGACCAGGACCCATTAAGCGCTGGTCCAAATTAGTGCACCATGTACGGAATAGAGTGCCATTTGGGACACAGGCCAAGTGATGTGTCCCCGAGGTGGCACATTAACAATGACTCTCATTACCTGGCGACGTTGATCCAGAGACGTCCCACCGTGCAGACTTGCGAGTCCTCCTCGTCCTCCAGAGTGTAGTTCTCTCCCAGCACCTTGACTGGCTGGC
Organism: Salvelinus sp. IW2-2015; assembly: GCF_002910315.2. Taxonomy (NCBI): domain Eukaryota; kingdom Metazoa; phylum Chordata; class Actinopteri; order Salmoniformes; family Salmonidae; genus Salvelinus; species Salvelinus sp. IW2-2015. The sequence continues at coordinate 71,666,671 of NC_036860.1, forward strand.
CCGCCTGGATGGTACCGCTCAGCACCCGGCCGAACGCATGGAACTGCACCCCGTCCTCAGTACTGTACATCTTAGTGGTGTGGCACATCAGAGGACCCTGGATGGGAGGAGAGAAGAGGGGAAAGAGAACGAGCAACAAAGAAGGGATAAAGGGAGAGGAAAGAGGGTAAAAGGAAATAGATAAGCTTAGTTAACCTTGTCTAACAGAGCAACTATTTGTTACATCTCAAGCCTCTCCCTTCATTATTGGCTAGAGGATCTCTGAAGGGCATTTGGAATGTTTGTGATCGATTTATTTCTTCACTCCCAGTCAATTCCAATCGCCCGCTTGCTTGCTTTAATTGCGATTCCAGTTGCAAATGAGGCTATGATTAACACTGAAAACAGATTCCACCTATTAGAAACCATCTCTCTCCACACACACACACACACACACACACACACACACACACACACACACACACACACCCACACCACACACACACACACACAGCCCCTGTTTCTCCCCACTCCGCCACACTCACATCAGGGTCGCATTCTCCATGCCTCCCCAGGTCCGAGTCCAGTCCTCCAGTGTAGCTGTGCTCTATCTTGTTCTTGGCGCCCCCCTTGGTGAGGGGATGTGCTGCACGCACATGTCCACGAAGCCTGCAGGAGGGAGGGAGGTCATGCTCGGCTTCACATGAACGTGTTTGTCACATTCACCAGAAACATAACATTGTGTACAATTATACCAGTGATTATCCAAGGCTGTAGGCAGAAACACTGGCTAGAGCGGTAACCACGTACAGCGAGTCATCCTGTACGCAAACGTACAGTAAGAGCCGATAACGAGAACGCGAACAACAGAATTAAGCCTCTCTAAACGCAGAAGACAAACATGGCTCAACTGTAAATGACCTCTGTGAATAAGATTAAACACGAGATACAGTTATTGAGCGGTATATGAGGAGGCAGTGGAGGTCAGAGAGGAAACGGGGGATGCGTACGTACCGGTGAACTCTCCAAAGAAGCGCTTACAGACCAGCCTGAGTAGCGGTCTGATGTTGAGCTTCAGCTCCTCTTTGACCAGGTGGATGCCCAGCTCATCCAGCACCCGAGGCAGAGATGTGTCACAGTCACCAACCACCGGGGGGGGGGGGGGGGGGGGGAAGAGACAGAGACAGAGACACAAGAGAGAGAGAGAGGATGCAAAATCACCTTTTCTTTTTTGGGGGCTCATAGGAATAGTGTGTTTTTCAGGGAACAGACATGTCTACACTAAAGCGCTCATCTACGCTTTGTAGCGTATAAGATGTGTCTTCTATCTAGGAGAGAGGACTGCGTTACAGGGGTCTTACCTGGGATAAGATCTTGTACAGAGGCTCCAACACAAACTCCACAAAGCTACGCTGGGTGTTACTGGTGGGGGCTTTCTTAGTGAACCTGCGTCTGAGGAGAGAAGGCAAAACAGGGTTATCGTCGTGCACTACAGACAAACAGCCTAAATGACCCTGAATGGAAACCACTTACGTTTTGGGGTTGAAGTAAATGTCTCCCCACAGCCTCTTGGCAAACTCTGTGTAGTTGATGTTACCTGCAACACCAGAGAGAAGGGTTAACGACAGTTGTCATTTTTAACAGTTATTCGTAGGGTTAAAACGAGAACCTACCAGGTCTAGTCATGTCAGAGATGCGTTTACAGTTACACATATCAAAAGGTGTGGGAGAAAGTGACCAGTGTGTGTGGAACTAGGGGGGGAGGGTCTCACCGTAGGTGTCAGAGTAGATCTTGGCGAAGGAGCCCAGGGTGAAGCAAACGCAGTACTGAGAGCTGGCGAAACACACGTTCCCCAAGAGAGGAGACACCACCAGGTTCTCATCTGTAGAGTAGGTGCTGAGGGAAAGGGGAGAGTGGAGCCACAGTCAATGACACGCACTGGAACACTATACCACAACAGGCTAATCTCAATGCTAGTAGTTTTGTTTTCACATTCATGGTTTCACTCTGCAATGGAATCGTCTTTACAAATGCTCTGCGCTCTACTTGCTACTCGTCGTAATCTCATCTGAAATCAGTCGATATTTCCTTTCCACCACACCCCTCAGTGGCAGCCCCGTAGCCATGGTTACCAGGCCCTCCCCACATCAGTACCTGAGCATGGCGTTGACCTCGTCCACTATGTGGCGTAGCTTGTAGTAGGCGTCTGTCGGGGGCAGCTTGAGCTCCACGATGAGGCGGTCCACCTTGTTGATGCAAATGGTGACGGCCAGACGCTCCTGGACTGCGTGCTTGATCAGACGCTCTGTGTTCAACATCACCTAAAGACACACAGGGGAGCAGAGGCCTGGGTTAGGACTGGTACATTTGACTTCCTGGGGCCAGGCCTCAGAGGTGGAAACACAAAAGCCTGCGTCTTTAGGCCAGACAGCAGCAAAGTCTGATAATAGAAGTGCGACACAAGATGGAGAGATGGTGAATGTGGATTTGAGCTAAAAAGAGAAAAATAAGAGCACCCACCCCTTCTGCTGCGTCGATGAAAAGCACGATGCCGTCAGAGAGTCGGATGCCTGCGGTCACCTCATCCGAAAAGTTGACGTGGCCTGCAGGGATGACAAAGGGCATGAGGTCCCACTCTGCCTTTCTAAAGCAGCTGACCTAACATCACACGCCGTGAGGCGGGAAATTACAATCAATCAACCGCCCCTTGATTACTCTTTTAATCTCCCCTACGTTTCCTAGGAACACAAGCGTTTCGCTACACCCGCAATAACATCTGCTAAATATGTATATGTGACCAATAACATTGGATTTGATTTTTATTTGCATACCTGGTGTGTCCATGATGTTGAAGAGGAAGGATTTGCCTCTGGAGTCTGGAAGAACCATTGTGACGGGGGTGCTCTTGATACCAACCCCTCGCTGTGGAGGCACCACATAGGAGTCAGCACAATGCACTTATATGGGAGACGCACAATTCTGCAAGAACTTGTCGTCGCTCGGAATACAATAACAACTTACCTCCTGCTCAGTGAAGAGGATATCTGTGTAACGGAGCTGAAATACCACGGGAAAATGCAGTGAATTAAGGGCTCACTTACAGTATACACAGAGTATTTCAGATTACAACTGGTTAGAGGATTTCCTCCAAATTAGGATGAAAGGAGAGCAGCAACTTTGGGGCAGTTTAGTCTAGTTGGAGAGTAAACTCACATCCATGTCGTCTCTCTTCCTGATCTCTGGGTGTGTCTGTTCAATCAGGCAGTCCACGAAACACGTCTGCAGACAAGAAACAAATCCATTAAAATCACAATAATGGGAACAACCTAGCTACTGACATCCATGATCCAGCCAGGTCTGGCTCTAAAGCGGGTCAATTGCTGAGCGTTTGACCTTGCCGTGATGCAGGTGGCCACACAGGGTGACGTTACGGATCAGCTCGGGACTGTCCATTAGGTCAGCCAGGAACCTGCGCAGAGGAGGAGAGGTGGGGTTAAACATTGACCTTTTGTGAGAATAGACAGAGACAGACAGACGCAGGTCTAGTTTACAACAGTCAAACTGGTGAACGGTCAATTACTTACTCCATGTCATAAACAGTGGAAGGTAGCTCCTGTTCCATCAGAGTGAACTGCTTGTTCCTTACAGGCTTGATGATGGGTTCTGATGGGGATAGAGAGAAAATGTGAATCAGTTTATCACTATCGTATCTGAATTAATGCATCCATGTGCTTAAGTGTGTATTAGTGAAACTGTGTGTGTGTGTGTGTGCGTGGTGTCTGACCTGTGAGGGGCTGTGCATCCTCTTCCTGGACTAAAGTTTCCACCTCCGGCCCGTACACTTCCTCTGCTGTAGGATAGTATTTCTTATCCTCGTGCAGAACTACCTCCATTCCTGGGACATCTTCATCAGCATCAGCTGGCTCATCATCATCATCCTCATCAGCCTTCACAAAGCAGAGGGGGACACAAGCATGTCATGAATTGACCAGACATTATAAACACAACTACTTCATTTTTATGTTAGACTGCATTGTAATGTGCATTAACGTCTACGCTGTCTGTTGATTTCAGTAAACAAACCTCATCCACATCTCTGTCATCTGCCTCCAGATCATCATCCTCGTCAGAGTCTAGTTCTGGMCCAATGTAGTTCCCAAACTCGTCATACAGGTCCGTCTCCATTGTGAAAGGGACTGGGTAAGAGGAAAAGATAATGGATTCGCATTAAAATTGCATCACACACACCCACATGATTTATCCTTCCGCAAAGAGTACCTGCTACAAACCAATGAATGTGGTCTACTTTAACGCTGCAATTAGTTCAGATGTTCATGTATAACGTTTCAGGTACATACGCACACACCTACACGTTCATGTTAGCTAGATAGACATGCATTGGCGGGTAAGTTGAGAAAATAATGAAAAAAACCCCCATCAAACTCACACCTCAAAAACAATGGTTCACTTTAAAAAGTCCTAAAATGTGCAACTTTGTAATACAGATATCTAGTAGTTACAACAATCTCTTAGCTAGTTAGCTATGTTTTGGTGGGGTCGCTAGCTAGTTAGCCATAGCGGTTATATAGGGAATGAATGACATCCCTAACCAACGTCCAGGCTGCGTTGTGGTGGATGATGTTTCGCTTTTCTACAATAAAGTAGATACCTTGTTCTGGATAATATATCAGCACAAAAACACTTTACGTTACCTTTATGTGCAAAACGAGCGGTAGTTTCAAATTTGTATCGCTATTTTCCTAATTATTTGAACTAATCACAATGTTTTTCTCTCCTTTTCTCCAAACCAGGCACATGTAGGACCCCTCAATGCAAACGCACGTCGAGCGTAGGTGACGCACAAATGTAGACTATCTTCACATTGCCTGATTGTACGTTATTGTAAAAGTACAAATGCATAACAAAATTATATAAAAACAATATATATGGTGATTTGTTTTAGGAAAATAATATAACATTTACAGTCCACAGATATTTTATTTGCTAATATATTTGGAAGAAACTGTTCATGCGAGCGAAGTCTCGAGTCTAGGCGACATTTTATGTGCAGGCGCATATTTTACACGAACAACAAGCGAGATGACCCAGGATCGATATTTGTGTACTACTGAAAGGCAGTATCTGTGTTAGATGGATTTGTAGGTTTATGTTATAAAGGCCCAGTGCACTCAAATGTATGTTTTTTTATATTTTGGATCCTATTGTACAACAGCTAATGAAACTAACACTGTAAAAAAAAAACATTTTATCAATAAAAAACATTTTATCAGTAAAAAATATTTTATCAGTAGCTAGGTTTCCAAACAATGAGACAGATTTTCATGCAAATATTTTTTAAATCTGCATAAAACAATATGAGCATTTTCCCACCAGAAATGTTTCCATCAAACTGTTTCCATCAGCAATGTTTCCATCAAACGGACTTTTTGCAGATAAAAGGCTGTGCCTGATGACATAGTGCACATAAAAATTACTTTTGCTGTTAAATTCACATGTACCGAATGAAAAATACAAGTTAAATGGGTTTCCATCGCATTTTCAACTCTACTGATGGTTTTGTCACAACAACTGTTTAGTTACACAGCAAATGTGTCCACTATGGTTTTGGTACATGCACTCTAGCCAACAGCTCACAGATACAGTGCAGGTATGCTACCTACATTATGAGATTATTATTATAAGAGAGATATTTTTTGTATTTGTCAAACGGCAACACAGCATCGATTATCATGTCACAAGAATAAGACCCTTGATATTTATTGGAAAGGAGCATCAAGCTCATCACCTTGCACGTTCACCACCCTGTTAAGTTAATCATAACTTATTTAATATTTATTTTATTGACCTAGGCAAGTCAGTTAAGAACAAATTCATATTTACAATGACGGCCTACCCCGGCCAACCCTTGGACGAGGCTGGGCCAATAGTGCGCCGCCCTATGGGACTCCCAATCACAGCCGGTTGTGATTCAGGCTGGAATCAAACCAGGGTCTGTAGTGATGCCTCTAGCACTGAGATGTAGTGCCTTAGACCGCTGCGCCACTCAGGAGCCCAATCTGTAGCCTAATAAACTGCAAGCTTTCCTGCGTTGTAATGGGAGGACCGCACAAAATATCATCGCGTGACTCCAAGTTTACTTCAATATGATGGTTATTATATCAATATTTGCACATAAAGGCATTCCACCGCCATTTCCCGCATAATTAATTTTACCGACACAGAAAGATCCCACCATATCGAACGAACAAGTTGTCTGTCAGCATTTATAACATTTTAGCGGCATTTCATGTTTCCATCACCCTGGTTGTGACTTTTTTCATACATCAGGTAATTAATCCACATGGAATGGTTGGATGGATACGTGGTTGGGCTACTTCCTAATAGTTGCAGTGTTGCCAACTCCTCAGTAAGGAAAGTAGCTATTGTCTGTCCTAAAAGTCGCTAAATGACGTCATCACCCAATTTGCATAATTGGCCATGTGCATGAATTGTGATTGACGCTGTAGGAGAGAAGAATAACGTCGTGGTTGAGACAAAAAGTGAGTAAAAAACACCCTCGTTGAGAACGATATGTGCTTTCACGTCAGAGTCTCCAAAAGTCTCCAGTAACACCAGAAAAAGTCGCTAGATTTGTCGCTAGTCACATTTTCGAAAATGTGTCGCTAGAGGGTTCTGAGTACTCGCTAAATATAGCGACAAAGTCTCTAAATTGGCAACACTGAATAGTTGCTGATTGAAAATGCAATCTACACAGGACCATCCAATCAGGTTTTTGCATGGGTGGAGTTTCAGCTTCACTAGTGACATCACAAGGCAGTAAATAAGTTAATAGACCAATAACAAAGAGCGTTCCAAACGTGTCTGCCAATAACAGCTAGTTTTCAGTTTCCCCCACCCCACTCAGACCACTCCCAGACAATCCTAGTTAAATTCTTGTTTGAGAAACATGTTTTTGCTATAAAGCTATTTTTATTTATTTGACCATTTTAATGGAAAATGATTACAGTAAGTTAACTTAAATGATTTGATGTTGATATAAAAACGTCTGCATTGGGCCTTTAAGGTGGAGATGACAGTCATTTAATTTGCCAAATGCAGATGTATTGCAACCATCATCACACTATATAAGTTGTTCAACTAGCTTTCTCTAATAGCCTGCTATTGGTAGACAGTTTAAGTGCTTACAGTAATTATGTGAAACAATAAAAGTGACTGTTCTTGTTCTCAAATTCTGTATAATGTCATACATATATTCTAGATAGGCTAGGCCTGCTTATAATACAAAATGGATAAATCCGCAGGGACTCAAGCAGTGTTGGCACAATTATAATTATTTCAGTGCTTGTTGTGGAAATTGATAATTGTTCATTGATAATTGCATAGTTCTGGGGTGTCAGATGACTGGCACGAGGGACATATCTGCCGCTGTAATTCAGTAGGCCTTGTAATATGTTGAAAGAAAGTATCTATTTTATCAGCGATTGCACAGAATAAATGCATAATCTCTTTGGTGTTATGGTGAACTATTTTTCACCCACTTTGGAGACATTATTTAGACCTTTCCTTTATCTCACAGCTAATTATCCTCCGTGGTCTAATGTTTTGAGAGAGGGAGGGGTTGCATTGCGGTGGGCATGTATCTAAATGGTGTTCAAGCCTATTGTGCTGCTGCCTTACTCAAGGAACACTGTTTCCAGTGGAATTTATGTGTAGAGAGACATATAGTGGGGTGCAATTAGTGTGTTAGGATAGGACATAAAGTACAGACTCAGAAGTTTAGTTCATGGCTTTATATTCCTGCTGGTGGTGGAACATGTAGGTACAAGTACGTGGTACATATTAAAAAGACATGCACAAATAATAATAATAATACATGCATATGTTTTAAAAACGACAATATTTAGTTATATAGCTATGTCATATGGTACAGTACATTTTCTGTTCCATTTCAATTTATTTTCCAAAACTTTAAAACTGGTCTCCATTTGCAATCTGTAAGTCTGCCAGTAGATGGCGATGTTATCACATTACATTTTCCCTGATCAGCCATCAATTCCCTATTTCACAAAGAGCACTGTTAAACAAGTAAACACCATTTATTATTGATAATATAACATTTAAGTATTACACTGGAATAGCCACCCATTCATTTAGCATCGACAATGCCATTGGGTGGACTGGAGAGGGCTATAGTCAGAGAACGGGACACTAACTAACCGGATCTGCTGCCCCACTGACCCAGTTTGACTGTTACAGTTTTTTTCAATTGCTAACATGCATTGGTCAAAACTGAAGTCACATTGTCAAAACTCTTCACACAGTCAGCGAAACAGAAGTGTATGTGGACCAAACTGTGAATCATTTTTCATTGCTTTCACACAAAATGCATCCATTCATACTCCACCACCTGCAAAACTATATATTTGCAGCATGTTTTCAAATGCTAACACACTGTTCCCAAAACTGTTAAAAACACATTCAAAACAGAATGATGGCAAATGTCGTGCATTTCAGCAGTAGCCAGATTGAAACATAGAACATCTCAGCAGAATATTTAATCATTCCAAACACAGCTGATTGCAATTTCAGCTGAAAGCCTACCCAAGTGTCCTGTTTTTAGTCTCGTTACTAAACAGACATAAGAGGACGGCTTCGGAACGATTTAGTTTGGAAACATGGATCAAGGAAGACAGGTTGGTGGGGAAAGAAGAGTGGCAGGGAGAGGGAGAATGCGTGGAGGACAAAGGAGAGGAAGACCAAGAGCGGTGGTCTCTGATTAGATAAGGGCCACAACTATTGACCATGTTGTAAACCACGGTCTTTCTCTGAGAGAGGCCGGTTTAAGGGTGCAACCAAATCTGCAGCGTTCAACAGTTGCATCAATAGTACACATTTTCCGGCAGAACAACAGGTGAGATGTGCATCCTTCAATGATAATTGAACTACATATTACAGTACAATACAGTATGTTCACATTTTTACATGTACTGACATTTTTAAATATATTGATTTGTTTTGTGTTTTTCAGTAGGATCCAAGGGTTGCCTCCCACAGGAGAGGCAGAATATTATCAGATGTGCAGTAAATTGTCATTGTTGACATGGTGACTGGCAACAATGCAATAAAACTGTGGGAAAGTGAATACGGTCAGCACAACAATAATTGCCAGAGTCATAGAGAAACATAAAACAAGGATGAAGCAGTTGTACACTGTACCATTTGAGAGAAACTGAATGTGTGAAAGAACTCTGGTATCAATATGTCCCGGTAAGATGTCTGTTCAATAACCAAACAGGGTACAGACACAGCTGTGCATAATATAAAGTACTGTAAAACTGTGGATTTACTGTATTTAAGATTAATTGAGATGGAAGCCAGGCAAACCGCACATACATTCATCTTTGTGGATGAAGCTGGATTCAATCTGGCAAAAGCACGCCGCAGGGGAAGAAATGTGATTGGACAGACAGCAACCGTGGATGTCCCAGGCCAGAGAGGAGCTAACATCAATGTGTGCAGCACTGCCCAATGATGGTTTGCTGTTACACAAACCACTGATTTGCCCCTACAATACAGAGGCTAATTTATTTTCTGGATGAATCTGCATAATCGACTTGTGCCAGCGGCGGCGAGAAGGGCAAGAAACTCCCCTACCTTCGTTGTTGTGTGGGATAATGTGGCATTCCACCACTTTGCTGCAGTCACAGACTGGTTTGCTGCACATCCCAGGATGTCAGTACTATTCCTGCCTCCATATTCCCCCTTCCTAAACCCCATAGAGGAATTTTACTCTGTGTGGAGGTGGAAGGTTTATGACCACCATCCACATGACCAGATGTCCTTACTGGATGCCATGAATGCGAGGTGTGGAGACACTTCTCCTGAAGACTGGCAGGGTTGGATTAGACATTCCAGAAGACACTTTCCAAGATGCTTTGCCAGAGAAGACTTAAGATGTGATGTTGAGAACTTGTGGCCAAATGCAGGAGAGAGGGAGAACTAGAACCCTCACAGTACAGTATGAGTGATTATACTATAGAATTTATTTATTTATTATTGCAGCCCTGGAATTTCAGGAACTTGTTTTTTTGTTTAAACTTTATTCTTCACAAGTAAATTACTATATGTGAAGACATAGAAAAAAATAAAGGCTTGATAGCCTTGCAAATGGCTGCATTTCTGATTCATGTTACATATACTTTAGTACAGTCAATAAAGTGAAGGTGTTATTCTATAATGAAATAGTGATTTATGTGTAAAATCATTCTAACTTCAAAAGAGAAGTACATTTATGTAATGCTCCCTGTTAAGTGTGTTTTAGGTCAGTGTGTTTTGAGTGACAATGTATGCTTTCTGAGTGAGAATTGTTGCCAGAGTTATGGTCGAACGAGCTCATTTTGAGACATGTATGAAGTGGTTTGAGGTGAGATTAACTGTTTGGCCAAGATGCATGTTGGTAATGCAGACTGTATGAAGAGTTTTGAAAAAGTGGCTTCAGTATTGACCGACGCTTGTTAGCAATTTAACTGTAATAAACCAATAAAGCTCGGTGTCAACAAAGGAATATAGGTAATACATCAGTCCTTAATGTATCACTGCAGAACACCCTATTCAGTCGATGTTTGTTCCTCCTCCCTCTCAATCCAGCATCAGAGGATCAATCCCTCTAAAAGATTGACTGACAATACTGCCCTGATTGGTAGGGTATCAACTAAGGCATAGATCTGTAATAACAGAGTTGATGCTTTTCCTGGGTTGGTGTTTCTGATTGACTTTAAGAGTGTGAGGAGGTGCACTGAAAGACTACAGTATCTCTAGCTCTATCTATGGCTGAGTCCGAGTAAGACAGATGCACTGAGCGGAAGTGCGACACTGTCGCAGGCAATATATCAAAAGCCGGTTCAATTGGCATTGCTCTATTCTTGAGCGTAGAGTGGTTTTTCATTGTGTGTCAGTATGTGGTTTTGTGGGAATTTGATCTGGGAATGTGATTTGCCGTGTGTGTCTGAGTATTTGTGTATGTGTGTGAGCAGGCGGTGTACCCCCCCCCCCCCCTCCCACCTCCTAGCTTCATCATTTCTCCTCTGCGTGCCTCCTGAGTCGCTCCACCACATCATCCCCACTGGCCCAGGGCACAGTAACAGCCTTGAACTCCCCCGGCCTGGCCTCGTGGATCTCAGTGATCAGCCGGTGCATGGGGTAGTCCCGCCGGGCAAACGCCGTGTCCCGGGGGCCCAGGATCAGAGACGGGCAGAAGTCGTTGGCCCCATCGCCCACGTAGAATACCCTCTGGAACGGCCGCCCACGCTCCTGCGTCCGCCGCATCACATAGTCCCTCAAGATCACCTGCTTGCACATGTTCTCCGGGCAGCGCAGGCAGCTGTGGGAGTGGAAGGGGCGCAGCACCAGCCGGCCATCCTTGTCGAAGGTGGCAGGGTTGGTGAAGATCTTGACGAAGAGCTGGCGGGCCCCAACGCGGCGGAGCCAGGACTCGATGAAGAAAGTGTTGGCATCAGACACCAGAACCACCTCAAAGTCCTGCGGGGGGCGGTGGCGAAGGAACTGGAACAGGGCAAGCATGCCGGGAGAGGCGGGGATCTTCTCGATGACGGAGCGGATGGCGCTCTCGGTCACGCCCTTCTCTGCCATGTAGGCCAGCACGCGGTGCATGTACTCGTTGTAGTGGCCCGGTCGGTAGGTGTCCTTCAGCCAGGCGGGGAGGTTCTGCCCTGGGGCTGCCTGCACCACCACATCATCACTGCTCTCATTCACAATGGTCTCGTCAAAGTCGAAGAAGATGAGGAAGCGCCTGTCAGAGGGGGGTGTTGCTGAGTTGGCGGCCATGTTGTTTGCGGAGCGTCTGGAACGTGGGGGGGGAACGTCCTCGCCTGGGGGAGAGCCAAAGCAGTTCATGATTGGCTTTGACACAACCTCTTACTGAGATGAGTGGCACCAAAATCCCTCTCTTTTGCACCTTTCGGTCTCTCGTTCACGACGAGGCTTCTGGGAAGAATTAGTGTATAATAGGCCAGGGACGAGGAGAGGATGGAAGCAGAGTAAAAAAGTACAGATTGAAGAGGAAAAGACAAACAAAATACAAACATTTAGAGAAACTTTTTTTCAATGGACCTGAATTAGAAAGATTAGCGGTGGAATGAGAAAGAATAATTGTGCATGGGTTGGTTGCATTTCTGCTTGGTAGCCACCCAACATGTGTACTGAAACATCAAAACATATTTCTACCCCTGAAATCACATTAAGTCCGAGTAAGTCCCGAGTCTTCAAGTCCGAGTCCTTTATAGTCACGAGTCAGTGCTTGCAGTGCTAAACTGCCATCCAATAATCCTTTAAATATACTAAATGCTGTTACATTGTTTACCATTGTAAGGATATCTAGATCATTTTGCTCTACAACATTTGCTGTTGTAGCTAGTATGTTAAATTATGCAACAAAGAGAGATTTTCAAAGACACTACTGGTCGACCCCGAGTCACGTCCGGTCCTGGACTAGAGTACTAACACAGATTTTTTACCATTTGAAATGCCATAATCTAAAATCACATTATCATGTAAGTGATTAGCGACGATGTTCTGTACCTGTGCAGCTGCAGAACATTGCATTGGGAAATGTAATACGAGCAAGTAACACACACGATGAGTCAACAGCATACAAAATAAACTTGATATCTTAAAATCAAGACATTTTCCAACGTCAGCCTACAAGTCATGCGATGCTGATCTGTTTGAAGCTGCAAGGAGTCAGTGAAAAGAACATACTGTACTGACCTTCAATGTTCCGTGCTGTCAACAGAGGGTTCCTAGAACACTATCAACCAATACATGGGATCTGTAAAGTGAGGAGGATAATTCAGGTACAGGAAAAGCCTGTAAATAACCCCCAAGAGACGGACACCGTTCAATGTTGTAATTATCTACAATGCGAGAAAATGCAGCGCGCTCTGCAGCACTTACTGTAGGCTAATAATGTAACCATCATCATACAATATTCGGCTAAATACAATGAATATAGTACAGTACCGCATTATATTATGCCATTTCACAGGAATCTCAATTACCTATGCTATAACAATTTGTTCCAAAAACGGAGTAGACTGATGAACATCTAATAGATAAATTAGCCTGCATGCAAATGTTTCCTAATCCACGAGTGAACGCGCTGTATTTACCCACTGGAAAACGTCCTGACGGTTAGTTTACTAAATAATTAATCTTATTTGCAGAGCGAAGGAACCATACCGAAAATGTACCAGTAAGAATGTATGTCCACAAACAGTATACCCGACGACACTCTTGTCCCTCGCGGTATCTCTAAAGTCGCCTATGTTCTTGAATTGGTCACCGACATCCTGTTCTTTGTCCAGTCTTGAACTTGACCATCACTTGGTTATGTACGAGTTTGATTGTCGAGGAATAGAGTGCTTTCAGCTCGTTTTATTGGCTGTCGAAACCACTGAGCGTGCTACGGTTATGACGTCATAGGCGGCGCAACACCGGCCCATTTGGCGCCCGCCTCTAAGATCCTGAGTAAGTGAACCCAAAGAAGCAGTAGACAGGTTGGTTGATTCTGGTTTGAATATCACTCAGCACAGCTTCCAGAGAGAACATGGAGAGATTCCGTTTGTTGTGTTCTCTCAATGTATGCATAACAAAACTGCTTAGGTGGTATGTACACATGATAAGCCTGTTTTGTGAGATCATTTACAGCCTTTTTGCTGTGTGTGCAAACCACACATCCCTAATTGACCAAAGGGTGACACCAAGAACACGATGTTCAAATTGATGGTAAAATAAACGGAATGGTTTACAAGTGGTTTTAGAAAAAGGTGAAAGCAAGACATTTGCACCTCTGAATGCCCTGCCACTTCGACCCAGCAGGCTACCCTCCCCCAACCCCTCCCTCATGTCTCTGTCTCCTCTCTGACACAGAGCCTCCCTGCTTCTCCTGCACGAGCCAATAATGCCCAGCAGTGGGGAGGTGACTATTTCTGAACGCAGATGGGAGTCCAGACTTATCTGGTGCTGTGTTATCACCCGGACCACTATAATGAACCTGACCACTCACTCACATACTCACAAACAGCATCAGTGCTGTGGTGAGTCAGTCACTCACACTTTCCACTGCTGTCGGTTTTCCAATGGTTATTTTGCATACAACCTTCCCACAACTTTCTGAGAATGTTGCTTTGTATATGTAAAAAAAGAATATGGCACGCTAGCTCCAACCTGGCGGCGCAGTGGACTAATTCCACGGATAGAGAACATTAGATCATAACTTCGAATCTCACAGATGCCGTGTCATAATAAAAAAAGAAGTGTTTGCATGATTAAAGCCTAAGGAAATTAATTTCCATGTGTCCTATCTGTGCTTGGAGTAAAAAAAAAAAGTTTACCCAAAACAAGCTAGTAGTGTTAAAAAAGTCTTATTGAAACATTTAAGATGGTGACTAAAGCAGCCGCGTTGCCTGCAAAATAAATGTACATATACATGTTATTCAATCATTTCATCCCAACTGCTCACGTGCGTCTGCGTAGCCAGGCGCTAAAATAGAACTTGGCTCTATTTTAGACGCTCAACGCGCCACCGCTCCCATCTACTCCATGGGTTTTTAAGAGAATAATAATTAACGTGGGTGATTGAAAGACGAACGAGGTCCACATTCCAGTCCAGTTGGAAGTAACACACCTTAAAGTTGGTTGCCAATTTAAAATCCAGAGAAGAAAAAGCAAGCTTCAACGAGAGAAATCTTACTCAAATCTAACTAGGTTTCCCATCTTATGGGTGGATTAATTGTCAGAGTAGAAAACCCTTTTTTTTTTGTAGGACTCAAAATGGGCAGAAAAAAGAGAGAGAAAAAAGGTACCATAAGCATTTAATCTCCCGGGACAAATTAGCTAGCAACAGTTTCATCTGTGTTTTGACCTGTCAAATTAAATGGTATTTTAACCTGCATATCATGAACGCATCTGGTGGGGATAGTTAAAATCAACATGCGCACGATCGCCCCCAATGCAACGAAGACGGTTTGGTCAAGGTGTAAAGAAAGAACTTTGAAGGAACCAGAGTAAAACACTCCCAGAAACCTCCCTGCAATGTTCCCAGAATAGGCTAAAATGTTAACTTCCGTTCTCAGAACATTAAAAAAAAAAAAAAACATTTAGGAGACTTATGGCTTTGTTCCCAAAACCAATTGGGAAACCAAAAATGCACATTCCCACAACCTCCAAGGACCCAAATGTGCTAGCTGGGTGCTGTCTCTTTCTCCCTCGCTCTCATCTGCACAGAACACGGACTCACATCCTCTCATCTAACCCTGTGATGTCAACAAGGAACTGAGATGCGATATTTCAGTATCAGTAATACACTACCGCTCATAAATTTTTTGAAAATAAACTTTGTTAGGTTTTGCTCTAATAGTCTGCTCTGGCTACATGGTCTCTACAGGATTACAAGTACACATCTGCAAGCACTTGAACACAAAGACACTCATGAAGACAAAAAAAACCAACACGAAACAGACAGCTAGACACGTACTCTAGGGACTAATGGGTGGGGTGTCCTTTAACCTGGTTGATGTGGCGTGGACTTTATGATCTTCACTTCTCCTTTCCTGAAGGCTGACAGACATTTCATATACATACACACAAACCTTGCAGCCAAACACACTGCTGTTAGGAGACTGTTACTGTTCCCATTGAAAGCTACTTAAAATAGCTTGATTGTATCCAAGATCACGTGTTTTCATATGATTTATGTGGCGTCCTCCATGACAATGTCAACCGTCACTCCCACTTCCTTCCTGCCAGGCAAACCCAGTTCTATTAATAAAAGAATACGGGTGCATAATGTGGTCTAGTTATGCACAAAGACTGCTATAAGTGTACTTGCAGTGCTTACAACAAGGCTTATTAGCGGTGGTCTTGTGGCGCTTCAAAATAAAGCAAATTTTTTTGGAAACCGCCAAGCTGCGTTTGTGCAAGCCTTTCCTTTATTCATCCCTAGAATGGTTCCTTGAGGAAAATCACCCCGGACATTGTGCCATTACGGCTTCTAATGCTGTGACGCCAGGTAACAATGGAGTGAGTCAGGTCATCTAAAAGATCAGGGGTGTAGAAGACTTGACCTACAGTACTTGGATTGGAACACAAGGCCATTACTACACACTTACCACAGACCCAGGTCGTAACTACCCACTGTTGCCACAGACAAGGAATTGCCACACAATTTCAATTCGTGAGAGATAAACGAAAGCCTCTGTTTGGTAATGCAGTGATTTCAGCCGTTTGATCAGTATCAGCTTCCTTCTGTTGATACAATCACATCCACTCACAACACTGCAGACAAACACTCGCAGAGATCAACAGAGTCCAGCTTAAAATGTCACCAGACAAACACAAAACCGACTGCAACCACAGAGATGGAACAATCGGAAGAAAATAGAAAAAGGGGTACAAAATATACAGAATGAGCCAGCTTGTAAAAGGAGTGAGAGTTCAGCGAGTTGCAGCACCCTGTGTAACAGGAACGACCAGAGGCAGAGCTGTAGACGTCTGGAGCCTGTATCAAAGAACATGACTAAGCAATTAGAACACAAACCCTGTTGATTAAATCAATGTAGTAATGAATAATATAGCCACCTAGGATTAACTCAGCTTCTGCAAGTGGACCCAAACTGTTAGACCGATATCCATCCTGCCCTGGCTTTCTAAGGTCTTCGAAAGCCAAGATAACAAACAGATCAACGACCATTTCGAATCCCACCGTACCTTCTCCACTAAGAAATCTGATATCATAACCGCCATCGATAAAAGACAGTACTGTGCAGCCGTCTTCATCGACCTGGCCAAGGCTTTCGTCTCTGTCAATCACCGCATTCTTATCAGCAGACTCAATAGCCTTGGCTTCTCAAATGACTGCCCCACCATCTACTTCTCAGATAGAGTTCAGTGTGTCAAATCAGAGGGCCTGTTGTCCGGACCTCTGGCAGTCTATGGGGTGTGCCACAGGGTTCAATTCTCGGGCCGACTTTTCTCAGTATATATCAATGATGTCGCTCTTGCTGCTGGTGATTCTCTGATCCACCTCCACACAGACAACACCATTCTGTATACATCTGGCCCTTCTTTGGACACTATGTTAACAAACCTCCAAACGAGCTTCAACGCCATACAACACTTTTTCCGTGGCCTCCAACTGCTTTTAAATGCAGTTGGTAAAACTAAGTGCATGCTCTTCAACCGATTGCTGCCCGCACCCTCCCGCCCGACTAGCATCACTACTCTGGACGGTTCGGACCTAGAATATGTGGACAACTACAAATACCTAGGTGTCTGGTTAGACTGTAAACTCTCATTCCACTCACATTAAGCATATCCAATCCTAAATTAAATCTAGAATCGGCTTCCTATTTACCCTCGTAAAACTTACTATCCTACTGATCCTAGACTTTGGCGATGTTATTTACAAAATAGCCTCCAACACTCTACTCAGCAACCTGGATGTAGTCTATCACAGTGCCATCCATTTTGTCACCAAAGCCCCATATACTACCCACCACTGCAACCTGTATGCTCTTGTTGGCTGGCCCTCACTACATATTTGTTGCCAAACCCACTGGCTCCAGGTCATCTATAAGTCTTTGCTAGGTAAAGCCCCGCCTTATCTCAGCTCACTGGTCACCATAGCAACACCCACCCGTAGCACGCGCTCCAGCAGGTACATTTCACTGGTCATCCCCAAAGCCAACACTTCCTTTGGCCGCCTTTCCTTACAGTTCTCTGCTGCCAATGACTTGAACAAATTGCAAAAATCACTGAAGCTGGAGTCTTATATCTCCCCCTCTAACTTTAAGCATCAGCTGTCAGAGCAGCTTACCGATCACTGTACCTGTACACATCCAATCTGTGAATAGCACACCTAACTACCTCATCCCCATATTATTATTTACCCTCTTGCTCTTTTGCACCCCAGTATCTCTACTTGCACCTCTATCATTCCAGTGTTAATGCTAAAATGTAATTATTTCACCTCTATGGCCTATTTATTGCCTTACCTCCCTGCTCTTCTACATTTGCACACACTGTACATAGATTTTTTTATTGTGTTATTGACTGTACATTTGTTTATGTGTAACTGTGTTGTTGTTTTTGTCACACTGCTTTGCTTTATCTTGGCCAGGTCGCCAAATGAGAACTTGTTCTCAAAGGTGAAAAAAAAAAAAAAAGGCTTGGCGGCAAATCCACTTTTGGTTCTCAACATAGTGCACAACTTCAACCACAGCTTTCCGCCTGGTGACGGATTTGTTTAGTCCAGGACTGATTGTACAGTATTTTGTTTTTAAAATGTTATCAGTCTGACTCAAAATGGCTGGTTAAACTATCCRKTKGGGGGGGGGGGGGGGGGGTCTGAATTTAGATTAAAATGAAGGTAAAAACATTTTATTTTCTCACATTCTTAGTGAACATGATGCATTTCCTCAGTTACGACCTGTCTGTATACAAGACTCCTGTGGTCACCGTTGCAAAAGACAATGTGATGTCGGGCTGAGACTAGGGCTGCACGATATTTACCAAATATTACGATTAAGATTTAACTTGCAATTTAGATCAAAACACTTTGGTAAACTGTTGGAGTCAGAGAAATAAAAATAGTATTTCCGATTCTATGCTTGGTGTAGTTTGGCATGACAACTAAAGAACAAGCAAGGTACAGTAGAAGTTGTTGTGACAGGGTAGGAACTAGTGTCGGCCAGTTTCCCAGGGGACCCTTAGTACGTTTGAACGTTACATTCATGGCATTTAAGAATAAATTGCAACCTCTTGCGATATGCATATTGCACATGTCAATATTGCAATTTCGATAATAACTCGAATAATTGTGCAGCCCTAGCTGAGACTGACACTTTATTCCATTAGCTGTGAGAACAGGATACCATTAATGCAAAGACTAGTTTTCAAATGCACATGAAGCTACCAATACCACATAGGATCTGACAGAGAAGAACACACGACAGCACACAAATATGTGATAATTGTGGCTACTCGTTTTTTACTTCTGAAAGTTAGCAGAGTCTGTTAAATGTACATTATTAAAAAAAGGCCCAACATTACAACTTCTCCTTAATCTCCAAAAACAAACATACAAAACAACCCCACCCCCCCCACCAAAAAAACAACCCAGGACAGTATAAAGCCGCACAATTTTGTACCAGATACTCACAATAATAAAATATGCAATGCTACATTAAGTGGTTAAAAATACATGAGGGGAAAAAGTATATAGTTTTTTTTTTTTTTTTTTTTACATCTTTAAAGAATATACATTGTTATTTTTCTTAACTAGCCAGGATTTTAGTCAAAAGTGCATTCTATATAACAAATATGAAAGGAGGAGAATCATACAGTAAACCGGAAGAGAAAATGTTACGCAAAACAAAGAGGAACCTCTGGATATGAGGCAGACAAACACCTCCATGTATTTCAGATCAGATGAAGCAGGGAGGGGCTCGTGTGAAAACCGCCAAAGCAGGAGGAACAACACCACTCGATCACTGTTTGGGAGTCCCCACTAGAGTCCCCACTAGAGTCCCCACTAGAGTCCCCACTAGAGTCCACACTAGAGTCCACACTAGAGTCCACACTAGAGCCAGTCTATTGACTTACAGGAAGAAAAAAACGTAACAAATATATGAACTAAACAAAAACATTTCCTTATGCCATGGTCCCTTCCACGCTATCCACCCCCAGATTGATTCTCCTCCTTTTCCTTACTCAAACAGCCACTCACCAAACCAACCACCTCCCTCCTCCATGACCCAACACATCACTTCACTCACACAATGCATTGTCAGTCCCTCCCTTCACTGCGACTCGCTCACGCAGCAGTAAAGTGCAGAGGATACACACAAATGGAAAAGCTTTTTAAAACGAATGAACGAGAGAAAAAAAAAAGAAGCTTCATACTGAACCGCCATGAAAAACAGTAAGTAACTCGTGGTTAAGCGGATACAGAGGCCCAACTAACAGACCCACAGTAATGGCAGAATGGTTGTAGCTCTCTAGAGGGTGGGCATCTGTTAAACCAAATCCAATGGGCCAAATAACCGCAACTCAAGGTGGTGCAGGGACTTGCTAATGGACTGCTACGGTTCCCCTTCAGTTTCTCCCAATATACAAACACGAACCCGATCCACTACTCAGCCTGAACCACTACTATGCTATACCCATTGTGTGTTAATCCACAGAAACATGTCAGACATATTCTTGTGTGCGTGTACAAAATCACCCCCAGAACCCCCTTCAACAGATGACACGGCTTTAGCAGGGAGAGACCCAGAGGGAGAGACCCAGAGAGTTGAACGACAGAAAGAATATGGCCAGGGCCAGACGATGTAAAAAGCAGCTTTTGTTACAACAGCAACAGAGGGGTCCCATTTTGCCATTACTGAGACAAACACACACCTTAACGTTGCTCCTACAACACTCAGTCTTATCTGAGAACAGTCCCAGACAGGGTGAAGGGGGGGGGGGACGACGACAACATCCTACAACCCCACTACCAACAATCTGACAAGACAGTATTGATGAATGACCGAGAGAGATTCTAACAGCAACCGGACTGTCAGAATAACATACCAATGGGACAGCGGGAACATTCACACAATAAAAAAGGTTACATATACAAATGTGATTTCTTTGAGTAAATGTACAAGTTGAGTAAATGTATCTACACCAGATATTGAAACGCATGGTAGACATACCCTCCAACCTTTCCTATGACTATCACTCAACAGCATGTTCAGAGCGAGACGAGAACAATTCTTCAGTCTGAAACTGAATGTAGCATATTTCCAGAAAATATTACTAGAAAATAACACATTTGATTGCTAAACCGTTAGGCCATATCACTACATCTAGGCAACATTCAACATGTTTTGATTCATCAGTATTTGCCAACGTGCGTGATAGGGCCTCGGTGTTTGTGTAACCTTTTATAGTATATGTAACACTAAAGAGAACAAACCGTTACATTACAACAACAAAAAGTGTCCTGCTCCACACCAAGCTGTGGAAGATAGGCTGGTTTGGAAAAATACAGATTTTTCAGTTAAGAGTTGTGCTGAAAAAAAGTCAGAACCTTGTGTTTTAATGACCTTTTACAGGGTGACCCGTATTATCTCAGCAGCAGCAGCGGGGGGGGGGGGGAGACGGAGTAGCGAGAGACGGAGAAAGAAAGAAAGCGAGAGAGACAGAGGAGCGAGAGACAGAGAAAGAAAGCGATCGAGAGAGGGGAGCGAGAGACGGAGAAAGAAAGAGATCGAGAAAGAAAGCGAGAGAGGGGAGCGAGAGACGGGAGAAAGAAAGAGATCGGGAAAGAAAGCGAGAGAGGGGAGCGAGAGACGGGAGAAAGAAAGAGAGAGACAGAAGAGACATGCGAGGTCCAGGTTGGGTCGTATGTGATAACCCGTCACAGTGGCGGTATTGAACTGTTTCGATTACAGAAGACAAAAAAATAAAAGAATCTCTTGACAAGCATTTTGTGTGAAGTGAGACCAGTGATGACGTACTGCTTTTTGAAGTGTGTGTTACATTACACTACAGATGTTACGAGGCCTAGCCTGTGTATACAACTGTGTGTAGTACTGCAATGGAAAGCACCAATTAACCAGAATCTCTGTCGCAACAGACTAGTAGCAGCACTAACAGCCATTTTCTAACCTCCCCACTGTGACCTATGGCAGTGATTCCTGGCCTACTGCTGGTAGAGCCAGTGTGGAATTCCTTAGGGAGACAGTGGGAGACCCAGTTGGCACCAGGATGGTAAACATTCAACAAGACCTTGTTGACCCCATGATCCTACGGGTCAGCCTTAGGACTAGGACTTACAACTCCCCCGAATTGTGCAACCGTTGTTTAAGTCAGTCGACGTGAAGGACTAAGTTGATGAAATGGATCTGTTCTGATCCGCTACCTGGATAAGGAACCACTAGTAGAATAATGACATTAGCAGCTGTCAGTGGAGAGGATACAATGGACACAATCAAGGGATAACTCACATACCGGTACACACACAGCCTTCTACCATGGGAGGCAGGTTGTCTAAGAACACAGGATTTTCGAATAATATTTTCACAAGATATGATATGAGCAAAGAGGTTGTAAAATCTGTGTCAGTTGACTTGGGTCTCTAGCTAAGTGGGTCACTCACTTATCTAAAGTGTAGACTGAAAGTGTACCTGTCTGTATCCCTCACACACTGGTGTGTACTGAGCTCTGGGTGTCTTGTTCATATCAGTCTTCGAGGGGCCGYTCTACACCAGGGGCCAGGKASAGTTGGGGTGGGGGTAATCGAGGTGTGGCAGGCAGGCCTGGAGCCCAGGGCCCACATAGGKTTCAGTGATGCTGGGGGGCCCCAGGCCCCTTGTCCTGCGGTGCCATGTAACGCAGGTAGCTGCTGTCCTCCTGCCCACAGTGGGTGAGGGGCTCGCTCTTGAAGAGCGCGGGGGGAGGGGAGACGGGGGGCACAGGCAGGTGGTGGTGGGGGAGAGGGGGTGCTTGCAGGGGCGTGCCGGGGTGGTGCTGCTGCTGTTGCGACGTGTGGTGGTGAGGGAGATGGTGAGAGGGGGTCATGTGCAGGTGGGAGAAGGAGGCGTGTCCCACGGGGGCGCGTGGGGGAAGAGCCCCTCCTGCCGGGCTGAGGCCCAGAGGGGCGGAGGTGGTGGCAGCTGAGGGAGCGAGGCCCGCGCCGGGGCCAGAGGAGGAGGGGGCAGAGAGGTGGAGAGGCAGGGGGAGGCTGCTGGCCTGCAGAGTCACAGGGCTGGTGACCCGGAAGCACTTCTCCTTGTGGGCCTTGAGCATGTTGGAGAAGCGGAAGCGCTGGCTGCACAACTCGCAGGGGTACGGCTTCTCTCCTGTGTGGGTGCGGCGGTGGCGCTTCATGTTGGGCCGGCTGGTGAAGCTCTTCCCACAGATCTCACAGATGAACGGCTTCTCTCCTGCAGGGGACAGGGACGGAGAGAAAGGAGAGAGCGAGAGAGGCAATAGGAGAGTCAGGGACTAAATCACCCCAATTAGTTTAACTTTCACACGTCACAGAACTTCATGCATGAGAAGAATAATATCCCACCTGGCAACACCTTTTTGGTCCTGCGCGGATTAAAGCTCGCTGAACTTCATGAAGTTAACTTTGCAATCAGACAAGGTCCCTGTACGAGAGTATTAGGGGTCATTGCTGTCTAACCACCCACTCAGCGATGCCAGTTCACACTTTGGGATGAGATGTGAAAATAAACAACGGCTGTCCATTCGAGAGCTGCTCTCATTACCCTTTCATTCAATGTGCCCGTTACCACCCCAATACACTCATTCACAGCATACTCAAAGCAACTCTCGGCTTTAATCTGAGCTGCATTTTCTTTCCTGAGAGGCTCCGGTAAACCATTTACAGTATGACAGTGGATAATTTAATTGTGACATATTATACTGGAGCCTTGTGTTAATGTTCTGCAACTTCTGTGAAGTAGGTAAGTTCCAGAGGAAAGG
>NC_036860.1:71690330-71712830 GCF_002910315.2 Salvelinus sp. IW2-2015
CTCACCTCTCTTCTCCTCTCCTCTCCTCAGCTCTCTTCTCTTCTCCCTCTTCTCAGCTTCTCCTCCCTCTTCTTCTCCTCTCCTCACCTCTCTTGCTCCTCTCTCTTCTCCTCTCCTCGTTCCTTCACTTCTTCTCTTCGTCCTCTTCTCCTCAACCTTCCTAAACCTCTCTTCTCCTCTTCTCTTCTCTTCTCGTTCTCTTCTCCTCTCCTCTCCTCTCCTTCTCCTCTCCTCTCCTCTCCTCTCTTCTCTTCTCCTCTTTTCTCCTCACTCTCATCTCTTCTCTCTCACCTCTCCTCTCCTCACTTCTTCTTCTCTTCCTTCTTCTCCTTCTCTTCTCTCTCTTCTCTTCTCTTCTCTTCTCTCCCTCTCCTCTCCTCTCCTTCCTCTCCTCTCCTCTCCTCTCCTCTCCTCTCCTCTCCTTCTCCTCCTCCTTCTCTTCTCTTCTTCCGTTATCCACTATCTCTCTCTTTGGAGAGGTGAGGAGAGGACAAGAGAGGTGAGGAGAGGAGAAGAGAGGTGAGGAGAGGAGAAGAGAGGTGAGGAGAGGAGAAGAGAGGTGAGGAGAGGAGGTAAGGAGATGAGAAGAGAGGAGAGCTAGACTCCTGGTCTTTGTGACAAGGTTAAGGTCACCTCTGCTAGGACGATCGCACCTGGTCACTGTCTATCCGAGAGACGAGCTGTGTGTGTGCATACGTGTGGTGGCTCCGGAGGCATCCTGACAGGCATCTCCTCCCTCCCTCCTCCTTCCTCCTTTTCTCTCCATCTTGCCTCACTTTATTAATAGTGGCAGCTACAGGGGCAGCGGAGCGGAAAATTCCCATCGAGAAACAAACCGGCATCTGCATATTACAGCCCTGTTTCCCGTCTGCCATGAGCGAATAAATTAATACATGAATAACAATGAAAGTCACCGGCGAGTCGCCTCTCGCTCTCTAAGAGGCCGTGTGCTAGTCTGGARGAGAAGAAAGTTGTCTCTTAAGAGGAGGAACAGTGAAGCAACGCGGTGGGAGGCTGAGCTCACTCAGATCAGTTAGGAGTCAAAGTCACCAGAKCTTAGCCTGGGTACCAGTCTTTTTAACAAACTTTCCACCAGCATCTTTGGCATATGACACGGAGGAGGCTACGAGGAGTGGAATGTTAGCTAAAAAGACTAGTATCCAGGCTAACCAGATCTGTGTGTGTGTGACGAGCGCGGCCATGTGGTTCAATTAAAGAGAGTCACAAACAGAGCTGTGTGTGATTCATTCACAGATCGATACAGGAAACAGCGGCTAAACTGCAGTAAGACACAACTCTCCTTCGTGGCCTCCAACTGCTCTTAAATACAAGTCAAACTAAATGCATGCTCTTCACGATTGCTGCCCGGCACCTGCCCGCCCGTCCAGCATCACTACTCTGGACGGTTCTGACTTAGAATATGTGGACAATACAAATACCTAGGTGTCTGTTAGACCGTAAACTCTCCTTCCAGACTCACATCAAACATCTCCAATCCAAAGTTAAATCTAGAATTGGCTTCCTGTTTCGCAACAAAGATCCTTCACTCATGCTGCCAAAACATACCCTCGTAAAACTGACCATCTCATCGCTCGACTTCGGCGATGTCATTTACAAAATGCCTCAATACCCTACTCAACAAATTGGATGCAGTCTATCACAGTGCCATCGTTTTGTCACCAAAGCCCCACCATGCGACCTGCACACTCTCGTTGGCTGGCCCTCGCTTCATACTCTCGCCAAACCCACTGGCTCCAGGTCATCTACAAGACCCTGCTAGGTAAAGTCCCCCTTATCTCAGTTCGCTGGTCACATAGCAGCACCCACCTGTAGCACGCGCTCCAGCAGGTATATCTCTCTTGGTCACCCCCAAAACCAATTCCTCATTTGGCCGCCTCTCTCCAGTTCTCTGTGCCAATGATGGAGCGAACTACAAAATCTCTGAAACTGGAAACACTTATCTCCCTCACTAGCTTTAAGCACCAGCTGTCAGAGCAGCTCATATATTACGACACCTGTACATAGCCATCTATAATTTAGCAAACAACTACCTCTTCCCCTACTGTATTTTTATTTTGCTCCTTTGCACCCCATTATTTATATTTCTACTTTGCACATTCTTACACTGCAAATCTACCATTCCAGTGTTTTACTTGCTATATTGTATTTACTTCCCACCATGGCCTTTTTTGCTTTACTCCCTTATCTAACTCTTTGCTTACATTGATTATATACTTTTTTCTTGTATAATTGACTGTATGTTTGTTTACTCCATGTGTAACTCTGTGTTGTTGTATGTGTCGAACTGCTTTGTTTATCTTGGCCAGGTCGCAATTGTAATGAGAACTTGTTTTCAACTTGCCTACCTGGTTAAATAAGGTGAAATAAAGGTTAAATAAAGGTGGGGGAAAAAGAAAAAAAGATTAGATATCTATTTCATGGTTTGTTTTGTGCTTTACATGGCAGTCATCTTTGTCTGTCTGTGAGGCCTTCTCACCGTCTCTCCTCTCTCTCTTACTGTATCCTAGTCTTCGCTATCTCTTACTGTCATCCTAGTCTCTCTCTCTCTTACTGTATCCTATCTCTCTCTCTCTCTTACTGTCTCCTAGTCTCTCTCTCTCTCTCTTACTGTCATCCAGTCTCTCTCTCTCTCCTTACTGTCATCCTAGTCTTCCTCTCTCTTCTTACTGTATCTGTTCTCTCTCTCTCTCTTACTGTCATCCTTAGTCTCTCTTCTCTCTTCTTACTGTCATCCTAGTTCTCTCTCTCTCTTACTTTCATCCTGTCTCTCTCTCTCTCTTTACTGTCCTTCTCTCTCTCTTTTCTTCTCTCTCTCTTCTCTCTCTCTCTCTTTCTCTCTCTCTCTCTCTCTCTCTCTCTCTCTCTCTCTCTCTCTCTCTCTCTCTCTCTCTCTTCTTCTCTCCTCTTCTCTCTCTCTCTCTCTCTCTCTCTTCTCTCTCTCTCTCTCTCTCTCTCTCTCTCCTCTCTCTCTCTTCTTCACAATCCAATGTTTTTCTATTCAAAGGTTTTCGGATGGAATAGACAATAAACCAAAGGGAAATAAACAAGATAAACATTGGTAAACATTACACTCACACATTCCTTTTCAAGAATATAGACATTTCAAATGTTCTCTCTCTCTCTCTCTCTCTCTCACCTCAATCTCTCCTCCACACCTCTATACCGTACCTCTGTTCATCCTGGGCTGTCTCAATATGAGTCCCCAGGGAGCAAAACACACACAGGGAACCAGGAATGAGACAAATGCACTAGTAAAATCACACGTCAGATGTGACGGATGGTAAGTGTGTGTGAACTTTGGGCTAGTACAAACTTACAATGGCCATCTATCATGTGTCCATTACTGGGGAGCCCATCTTCACTGGGTAAATGACAGTGTTTATCTGTGTGTCTCTCTGGGTAAATGACAGTCTCTCTCTCTCTCTCTCTCTCTCTCTCTCTCTCTTCTGCTCTCTTTCTCTCGCTCTCTCTCTCTCTACCTCTCCCTTTCACTCGCTTGCTCAATCAGTCCTCTTTCTCTCATTCCCCTCTCACCACCTCTCTCCCCTTCCTCTCAATTTGGCTTTCGTGTTCACCCTTCCTCATCCATTTGCCTCCCCGTCTTTCCTTTACTCCTTCCCCCCTTTATCATCCTCTATCTCCCTCTCCCACCGCCCAGCACCTCTCTCCTCTACTATCCCTCTATCAGAGGTAATAAGCCACTCTGGTGTAATCTGGGTCTTCTTAGTTGACACATTTATCCCACCACACTCCTTCAAAAACATATTACCTGAGCTGCTATCTGATCAATGTACCTGCTCATCACTAAGTCTGCTGTGTTGCCTTTGTTAGCAGTTGATGTTACTCTTCAATAACACAAACCCCAAAGCAAATCAGGGACGAGGTGTTATGCTGAGACGTACAGTTGAAGTCGGAAGTTTACATACACTTATGTTGGAGTCACGTTTTTCAACCACTCCACAAATTTCTTGTTAACAAAGTAAAGTTTTGGCAAGTCGGTTAGGACATCTACTTTGTGCATGACACAAGTCATTTTCCCAACAATTGTTAACAGACAGATTATTTCACTTATAATTCACTGTATCACAATTCCAGTGGGTCAGAAGTTACCATACACTAAGTTGACTGTGCCTTTAAACAGCTTGGAAAATTCCAGAAAACGATGTTATGGCTTTAGAAGCTTCTGATCAAATCAAATCAAAGTTTATTTGTCACGTGCGTCGAATACAACAGGTGTAGACCTTACAGTGAAATGCTTACTTACAGGCTCTAACCAATAGTGCGAAAAAAAGGTTTGTGTGTGTGTGTGTGTAGGTAAGTAAAAGAAATAAAACAACAGTAAAAAGACATTTGAATATAAGAGTAGCAAGGCTATATACAGACACCGGTTAGTCAGGCTTATTGAGGTAGTATGTACATGTAGGTATGGTTAAAGTGACTATGCATGTATGATGAACAGAGAGTAGCAGTAATGTAAAAAAAGAGGGGTTGGCGGGTGGTGGGACACAATGCAGATAGCCCGGTTAGCCAATGTGCGGGAGCACTGGTTGGTCGGGCCAATTGAGGTAGTATGTACATGAAAGTATAGTTAAAGTGACGATGCATATATGATAAACAGAGAGTAGCAGCAGCGTAAAAGAGGGGTTGGGGGGGGGCACACAATGCAAATAGTCCTGTTCAGGAGTCTTATGGCTTGGGGGTAAAAACTGTTGAAAAGCCTTTTTGTTCTAGACTTGCCACTCCGGTACCGCTTGCCATGCGGTAGTAGAGAGAACAGTCTATGACTGGGGTGGCTGGGGTCTTTGACAATTTTTAGGGCCTTCCTCTGACAMCGCCTGGTKTAGAGGTCCTGGATRGCAGGCAGCTTTGCCCCAGTGATGTAYTGGGCCGTACGCACTACCCTCTGAAGTGCCTTGCGGTCGGAGGCCGAGCAATTGCCGTACCAGGCAGTGATGCAACCGGTCAGAATGCTCTCGATGTTGTAGCTGTAGAACCTTTTAAGGATCTGAGGACCCATGCCAAATCTTTTTAGTTTCCTGAGGGGGAATAGGCTTTGTCGTGCCCTCTTCACGACTGTCTTGGTGTGTTTGGACCATTCTAGTTTGTTGTTGATGTGGACACCAAGGAATTTGAAGCTCTCAACCTGCTCCACTACAGCCCCGTCGATGAGAATGGGGATGTGCTCGGTGCTCCTTCTTCTGTAGTCCACAATCATCTCCTTAGTCTTGGTTACATTGAGGGAGAGGTTGTTATTCTGACACCACCCGGCCAGGTCTCTGACCTCCTCCCTATAGGCTGTCTCGTCGTTGTCGGTGATCAGGCCTACCACTGTTGTGTTGTCTGCAAACTTAATGATGGTGTTGGAGTCGTGCCTGGCCATGCAGTCGTGGGTGAACAGGGAGTGCAGGAGGGGACTGAGCACACACCCCTGGGGAGCTCCAGTGTTGAGGATCAGCGTGGCAGATGTGTTGCTACCTACCCTCACCACCTGGGGGCGGCCCGTCAGGAAGTCCAGGATCCAGTTGCAGAGGGAGGTGTTTATTCCCAGGTTCCTTAGCTTAGTGATGAGCTTTGGGGTACTATGGTGTGTTGAACGCTGAGCTGTAGTCAATGAACAGCATTCTCACATAGGTGTTCCTTCTGTCCAGGTGGGAAGGCAGTGTGGAGTGCAATAGAGATTGCATCATCTGTGGATCTGCTTGGCGTATGCAAATTGGAGTGGGTCTAGGTTTCTGGGATAATGGTGTTGATGTGAGCCATTACCAGCCTTTCAAAGCACTTCATGGCTACGGACGTGAGTGCTACGGGTCTGTAGTCATTTAGGCAGGTTGCCTTTGTGTTCTGGGCACAGGGGAGTATGGTGGTCTGCTTGAAACATGTTTGTATTACGAGCGTCGGAGCCGGTGTAGTATGATTGAATCTTACCCTGTATTAACGCTTAGCCTGTTTGATGGTTCGTCGCAGGGATAGCGGGATTTCTTCTAAGCTTCCGCGTTAGAGTCCCGCACCTTGAAAGCGGCAGGCTCTACCCTTTAGCTCAGTGGAATGTTGCCTGTAACCATGGCTTCTGGTTGGGTATGTACGTACAGTCACTGTACTCAATGGACTTATTGATAAGCCAGTGACTGATGTGGTGTATTCTCAATGTCATCGGAAGAATCCCGGAACATGTTCCAGTCTGTGATAGCAAAACAGTCCTGTAGTTAGAATCTGCTTCATCTGACCCACTTTTTATAGAGCGAGTCATGGTGCTTCCTGCTGTAATTTTTGCTTGTAAGCAGGAATCAGGGAGGATAGAGTTGTGGTCGGATTTACCAAATGGAGGATGAGGGAGAGCTTTGTAGCGTCTCTGTCTGTTGGAGTACAGGTTGATCTAGAATTTTTTTCCCTCTGGTTGCACATTTAACATGGTGATAGATTTGTGATAGAACTGATTTAAGTTTCCCTGCATTAAAGTCTCCGGCCACTAGAGCGCCCGCTTCTGGTGATGGTTTCCTGTTTGCTACTCCTTATAGACTATTGATCCTTTGAGTCAATTGGAGGTGTATCTGTGGATGTATTTCAAGTCCTACCTTCAAACTCAGTGCCTCTTTGCTTGACATCATGGGAAAATCAAAAGAAATCAGCCAAGATCTCATAAAAAATATTGTACACCTCCACAAGTCTGGATCATCCTTGGGAGCAATTTCCAAACGCCTGAAGGTACCACATTCATCTGTACAAACAATAGTACGCAAGTATAAACACCATGGGACCACGCAGCCGTCATATCGCTCAGGAAGGAGACGCGTTCTGTCTCCTAGAGATGAACATACTTTGGTGCGAAAAGTGCAAATCAATCCCAGAATAACAGCAAAGGACCCTGTGAAGATGCTGGAGGAAACAGGTACAAAAGTATCTATATCCACAGTAAAACAAGTCCTACGTCGACATAACCTGAAAGGCCGCTCAGCAAGGAAGAAGCCACTGCTCCAAAACCGCCATAAAAAAACCGACTACGGTTTGCAACTGCACATGGGGACAAAGATCATACTTTTTGGAGAAATGTCCTCTGGTCATAATGACCATCGTTATGTTTGGAGGAAAAAGGGGGAGGCTTGCAAGCCGAATAACACCATCCCAACCGTGAAGCACGGCGGTGGCAGCATCATGTTGTGGGGTTGCTTTGCTGCAGGAGGGACTGGTGCACTTCACAAAATAGATGGCATCATGAGGAAGGGAAATTATGTGGATATATTGAAGCAACATCTCAAGACATCAGTCAGGAAGTTAAAGCTTGGTCGCAAATGGGTCTTCCAAATGGACAATGACCGCAAGCATACTTCTGGTTGTGGCAAAATGGCATAAGGACAACAACGTCAAGGTATTGGAGTGGCCATCACAATGCTTCCAAATGCTTCCAAATACTAATTGAGTGTATGTAAACATCTGACCCACTGGGAATGTGATGAAAAAAATTAAAGCTGAAATAAATCATTGTCTCTACTATTATTCTGACATTTCACATTCTTAAAATAAAGTGGTGATCCTAACTGACCTAAGACCGGGAATTTTTACTTGGATTAAATATCAGGAATTGTGAAATTTTTTGTTTAAATGTATTTGTATAAGGTGTATGTAAACTTCCGACTTCAACTGTAGATGTTCATTCTCCCCTGTCCTCAGTGATTCTCTCCACAGAACAAAGAGACAGGATGTAGTTTTATAACCCAGCCCTAGCCTGTGGTTGACCAATTAGAATTCCTTGCAATAAAATGGCCAAATAACAAGTATCCTATTTCATGTTCAATGTATAAACAATTTGGACCAATGAGAACTTGCCATGTACGGACAGAAATTCCTCCCATGTCTCTGACCCATTAATATTACAGATTATTTTATTTATTTATTTTATTTTTTCCCCCATTGACCGTTACTCTGTTGACCTCTCATCCTCTGCGTTGTGTATTATCTTTAAAATGTTCTTACACTTTGAATTGTTCTACTCAAACCCAGTGTGAATTTCTTATTGTTGTATATTTGACGAATTTGTACATTTCCTCTGTATAGTTTTATTTATTTGTTGTATTGTCCTGTTCACTGTTACAATGTTATGCCTCTTGGCCAGGTCGTTATTGTAAATGAGAATTGGTTCTCGATTGACTTATCTGGTTAAATAAAGGTGAAAAACAAATGGATGGAGTATGGATAATATCCTGCAGGGAGAGAGGGGGAAGTGAGGCTGTGCACTGCCCAGAAACACAGCCTTTCTTTGGGCTTTCTCACCAAGGGCCTGGGGTGGAGGGGGTGGAGGGCTGGACATCTCCCAATGGACTCCAGTAGTGGGGTGCAACCAAACAGACAATGCTGTGATGATGACTAGACCTCCATTACAAACTGTCACGCCCTGACCATAGAGAGCCCTCGGGGTTCTCTATGGCGTAATAGGTCAGAGCGTGACTAGGTTTTTTTTCTAGTTATTATAGTTCTATGTTGGTGTGTGAGTAKGGTTCCCAATTGGAGGCAGCTGAATATCGTTGCCTCTAATTGGGGATCATACTTAGTGTGTCCCTTTTCCCACCTGCGTTGTGGGATATTGTTTTGTGTGAGTGCCTTTGTGCGCTACGTTTGGCACGATCGTTATATCTTTGTTGTTTTTTTTTATTTTTTAAAGTTTCACAAGCAATAAAATGTACTCACGCTGCGCCTTGGTCCAGTTATTTAAACGACAGTCGTGACACAAACAGATAATGTAACAGGATGTTGAACACAAAGATATATAATTCTATGGTTGAACACTGCATGAGGTCGGTTTGATAAGCGAGAAAATGCATTAAAAAGGGAACCGAGGAAATGCAGGGATTGATATTCTGTGCCATTTAAGAAAGTGGCAGAATGTTCTATCAATTTGACAGAGCGCTGTGTGACAACAAAACCCTTGGATATGCTTTGGATGTTTATACTAGATAATAACAGATAGTGAGTACAGCCTAGTCTCCACAGGCAGGCAGGCAGGCAAGCAGACAGACAGACATTGGTAAATAATAGACAGACAGACATTGGTAAACAATAGACAGACACACAGACATTGGTAAACAACAAAGACAGACACACAGACAGACAGTGGTAAACAGTAAAGACAGACAGACAGACGTTTGGTGGTCTATTCCTTCTCCTCTCCCTACGGTCTCCCTGCTCCAGACTTTTCCCGCTCCACTGGGCCCTGCGTGCCGATCCGGAACACAACCTTTTCCCAGAGTCTAAACCGGTGGGACACGAAGGACCAAACCCCATGGCGAGGGGGGCAGAGACAGAGTGCACAGCTAAACGACTACACAGCCAAAGTGTTTGCATATGCTATGAGGAGACAGGGAAGGTTCCTGTATTAGAGATTATATTAGTAATAGTCCTTCACTGGAGTCTTCTACAGACAGCATAGGGATATATTATGCAGCTGACAGATTGACAGACACTTCAGATGGACCAATCAGGGACTGACTTGCTACATGTGGTGATACCCAAGGCTTAAGGTGTGCCTCGACGCTGCTGAAAACAACATGACACATGCAGAAACGTCCACACACACACACACACACACACACACACAAGCACATGCACACACACAAGCACACACTATGACACATACATGTCCAAAGGCACAGTGAGCGAGGAAAGTCATTTTCCTCCACAGGGAAGAAATAAAATGGGAAAATGGCGAGGCGGCACAAAAATAAAACGCAGATGCGCAAATGCATTCATGCAGAAAATCCCAGCCTTTAATCCAATCCCTCACGCTTTATTAAAACAGAGCGAGAGAGAGAGAGATAGAGACAGACAGACAGACAGGGTCCATGAAGAGACACACACTGACTCACACACGCAGACACACACATCACAACAACAAGCTTTATCCTAGGCCGTGGAGATAGGAAAAAGATCAGAACCATGAAAGCGGTAGAGGCAGTCCTCTCTCTTCTCTCACACACACACACACACACACACACAACACACACCACACACACAACACACACACACACAACACCACACACACACACACACACACATCAACACACACACACACACACACACACACACACACACACACACACACACACCACAATAGCACGTTTTCTCAAAGCTCGAAGATATGAAAAGAGATGCCAAGCAGAAAATAACCAATAGTAACTCAGACACAGACACAGCCTTTACTGTGGTCTGAGCAGCCACACCCTCTAGGGACATCAGGTCAAATCAGATAAAGCCATACCCTCTAGTGACTTAAGGTCAAATCAGACCAAGCCACTGTCCCCCTCCTCCCTCCCTGCCTCACCCTAAATAAAGAAGAGGATGACCTATCCCACCATGCATCTCACCCACGTGGACCTGTCCCGCCCCGGCAGACTCTACGTCAAGGGAGCGGTATGTCCCCCAACACCCCCTGCCCCTTTTAATTAGCTCTCAAAATATTTTGGGAGGCGCAGGCTGGCTGGTGCTGCCGTCCTTGAGCGGGGCGATGGCCATGCTGATCCTAATTAGAGGGGATTATGGTCTGGCTCCCTCAATAGACGAATAGAGACCATGGTGGCTGGTACTTTGTGGGGCAGTGGTGAACAGTAGGTCTGGGAATTGCCAAGGACCTACGATATGTATTGCGATTCTATATGTATTGCAATTCAATACTGCAATTGTACTGCAAATTCGATGTTCCAAACATATTGCTCACTATATATCTGCTGCAGAGAGACAAGAGAGAGCCAATACAAAACTAGTTTTGGAGATAAAAGTGCTCAGAACATGTTGGCTCACCATTTAAAACATTGAAAAGGAATATGGAGAACAAGCTTTAGGATGAGAAACACCAGAGTTTTCAACAAAGACATCCTATTACAGTACATATTAAATGAACTCTATGGTTTTCACGCTGTATTGATCAGATTGGGCACATTCAACAAATCCGATCGAACAAAGTGGATATTCGTCAAACCCGTCATGATTTATGTGTTGTAACAGACCCACAATGTAGTTACTTAAATCCGATTTGCATATATTTGGCTGTTTTTGCTGCATGCCATGTAGAAGTTGTCCCTTTTTAGGTTTAGAAGAAGTGACTGTTCAATGCTAACTCCCTTTCGTGTAAGCTGGTTAGCGTACCTAGCATACAGAAATCACTGATGGTAGTCTGTCGTTTTTAACTGTGATGCAGTTGATTGGGAACGATGACTTTAACATGTGTTGGGGTTGACATCCATTCATGCATTATACCGTGATTTTTACCTCAACACAGTGTGAAAAACACATCTAAACAAAAGCCTAAATTATAGTCATTTAGCAGACAATCTTCCCGCATACATTTCCATTGT
The DNA here is from genome assembly GCF_002910315.2 of Salvelinus sp. IW2-2015. Classification (NCBI taxonomy): domain Eukaryota; kingdom Metazoa; phylum Chordata; class Actinopteri; order Salmoniformes; family Salmonidae; genus Salvelinus; species Salvelinus sp. IW2-2015. The sequence goes on from NC_036860.1 coordinate 71,701,691, forward strand.
TTTCCCCCCCCGTACTGGTCCCCCGTGGGAATCGAACCCATATCCCTGGCGCTGCTAGCACCATGCTCTACCATTCCTTTGATTGGTTGAGTTCAATTGACCTTTTTACCGCATCTATATCGCAATGATGTCATAAAGGAGGGTGGGGTGACATGCTAGTTATCTTCAACCTAGGTAACATGTTGGATGCCCTCTGTGACATCATAGACCACTGTGGCACAACAGTCCAATCAAGCATTCTGAACACCACAACTCGCCTATCGCTGTAGAGAGTAGTTGCTTTTTGAATTTGCTCAGCCAGTTTATTGATTGAGAGATGGCTTTGTACTCTATCAGTATTCATTTGTTGGTGCATGTAATCTTGGCATTACAACACCTGGACGGCACGGTTTTTCGGGATGCCCTGATGACCCCCATCGGCATTAGGCGGTGGGCCAGCACGCCTCACATTGACCTGAACACCAGCACCATCAACTTCCATCAACAACCCCGGACCAAACAGAACACCAGCGAGACCACTGGACACAGTTTGTACAAGTGCCCCGGAGAGGCTTGTGTTATGGTCAGCTCGGAACCCACTGCGACCCGGGTAGCTACAAACAACACTTACCGACTCAGTGGCCTTGTGGTTAGAGTGTCCGCCCTGAGATTGGAAGGTCGGGTGGTTTATCCGCGGTCGAGTCCAACCAAAGACTCTGAAAATGGGCATCGGTGCCTCTCAGCTTGGCACACATTAAGGAGATGGATTGGGGTTAAGGCCATGCGACAGACTTGTGTCCTATCCAGGGGGGATACATCAAGCTGCCTCATGCTACAGAAACAGGAGATAGGCTCCTGCCCTGTGGGCCATTGTGGCTCGGACAAGGCCACTACCACCCAGACCAGAAACAGYATTGACCAGAAATACAGAGACGTTAGTGCTTTGYRCCAGACAACCAGTGATTCCACRGCCAGCCTCAGAACGCTTCGCACCCGAGTAGCTGAGCTCAGGASTAGGGAGAGAGCGGGAGCRAGTGARCTTGTGTGGAAGAAGATGGTGGAAGTGATTACTGGGGCAGAAGAGAGGAGGATARAGGCTGYAGGCTGCATGTTTCTGGCTCTTTGCTGCTGGTTGTACGGCATGGGCCTGCTGCTCACCTTCAGTGTCAGAGGACTACTGCAGGTAATGTGATGTGAAGGAACGATTCGGGGTATGAGGGGGTCTGAGAAAGGCTTTGGGAACAACATTAGACTGGTCCAAATAGTGACATTTACCCATTGTAGTTATAAATACGGCTGACATTTGACTTACTGTACATGTCATTATAAACACCACAGTGTTATCAATACATTTTACCTTGGCGCATGAATTAAAATATGTATTTTGTTTTCCTAATTAGACCGCATTTATTTTCTTTCCGTAGATAATGGTTGCATTAGAGCTCCATGGAGACGAACACAAGSAGAGAGGAGCTGAGAGGGAGACAGAAGGCTGTAAAGATGCTCAAACYGCTCCCGTGTGGGTGACCCCCCGTGGTTCAACTAAGAAGAGAGCCCGCCRCCGCCGTCGGTCCAACAAGGGGAAACACTGAATAACGTGCCCGTACAGGACATTGTTCATCCGCATTCCAAATAATACAATATCATATTTTCTAATAAATAATACTTGTTTTCGCATCATGTGTTTCTCAGTTGTTATTTTGTTATAGGAGTAGTTTGAAGAGGTTTGGAAATGACCACGAAATGACCACAAAAGGACCACGGAACGTAAAAAGTATAGTAGCCATTTAGAATATGTAAAGCAAAATAACACAGAAAGAAATAACACATTTCAGTTGATTTAGAAGACACAGTAGGGGCTTATACATGCTTATAACAAGTAACAATGCATTATTCCTGAATGCGGTAAGTAAAGTTGTATCATCATATACAGCTGAAACTGAAATTAAAGCCTGTTTAGATTCACTGTGGTTGCCCATCACCCTGTGTCGGGGTTTAGAGAGAGAGAGAGAGAGAGAGAGAGAGATTGTGTGTGTAAGAGAGGGAACGAGAGAGAGAGAGAAGAAAAGCCTGGACCCTCTGTCAGTTCAATGAAGCAGAGAGGAAGGGTAACACAAGCTGACATGGAGAGGATTCTTTCGGACGCACGCCCGCACGCACGCCCGCACGCACGCACACACACGCACACACACACATACACACACACACACACACACATACACGCACGCACGCACGCACACACACACATACACACACACACACACACACACACACACAGGAATATACGTTTACATACTGTAAACACACATCACGCACCCTTCAACATCCACACAGATTGCAAACATCCACACATGTTTGCAATGTGTGTGTGTGTGAGCTGAGGCCGTGGGCCTGTGGGAGTCAGCAGAAGGTGAGCACAGATAAGGCTGCATGATTGCGACTGTGTGTCAGAGGGAATCTGCACCATACACCACACACACTCACACACTCCCTCCCCTTCTCTCTCTCTCTCTCTCTCTCTCTCTCTCTCTCTCTCTCTCTCTCTCACCCCATCTCTCTCCGCTGCTGGAGCTGTGCCAGGGTGCTGGGGACAAAGCCTGCGTGCGTGTGTGTGTGTGTGTTGGTCTGAGTCTTTACCATGCCCTAGCTGACCCGGGTCTTAGACAGTGACGGTCAGTGGCCACGTCAGGCCTCATTCTGCCCATCCTTCTTAAAGACTGACTGGCCACAAGGCACTGGACTGGGCTGGGCTCTGCGTGCTGGCTGGCTCACTGAAGCAATGAAGCAATCAGGAAAGGGAAAGGACGACGGTTGGGAGGACTGCAAAGAAGGAAGTCCACATGAGCAACACACCTGCAGGCAGCATGGCTGCATTACTAAGCTGACTATTCCTTGTGTGACTACAGAGAGCGAGAGGGAAGGTGGAGGGTGAGAGAGAGAGGGGGAGAGAGGGAGGGTGAAGGGAGGGTGAGAGGGGAAGGGAGAGAGTGAGAGTAAGAGAGAGATGGGAGAAGAGAGGAGGAGAGGTGGTATGTTTGTATGGGTGTATCGTGATCTCTCTGCTTTCCAGATTACTGCTGCTACACTGTGTTTACACACAGCCATCACAGGTGTATACTAACTGCCAACGCCAGTTATCTGAACGACCTAAGCGGGTGACTATTGACTGTTTGTGTACCTGCCTGTAGTGCTGAGTCAGATGTACCATGGTTCCCCAGGCAAATCTCAAGGGTCTGGCCACACTGCTGCCCTATAGGGTTGGAGTAGAAACACACTGCACCACCATGCCTACAGCAGCCTGCCAGCAGCCAATCAGGGCAAAATAATCTGTGGCCATGGCAAGCGTTGCCGTCTCTCCGTTGCTATGTAATTATGTGCTGTTTGTACGAGATTTCTGCACCTGAAGTGGGTCAGACTAGTTTCATGTGGAGATGTGTGTGTGTGTGTGTGTGTGTGGTGTGTGGTGTGTGTGTGTGTGTGTGTGTGTGTGTGTGTGTGTGTGTGTGTGTGTTGTGTGTGTGTGTGTGGTGTGTGTGTGGTGTGTGGTGTGTGTGTGTGTGTGTGTGTGTGTGTGTGAGAGAGAGAGAAATAGAGATAGAGAATTCAAGAGTGAGTGATGAGTGTTTGAGAGCAGAATTTACCTCCAGGTTGGTGAGAGTGTTTTCGAGCTGCGTAGGAGGGTTACAAGTAAAGAGAGAGTGGGAGACAGAAAGGAATAACCTCTGAACATGTAGCCAGTTTCACTATATATTCAAATCTACGGGGAAAACCTGCACCTCCACTGCAGCCACTGCTGTAGCTACCCAGGAGCGAGCAGGAACCAGAACGACCTAAAATAACCAGCAATTAATTAGTCAGCCAATTAATGACTTAACTCAGCTTTGTTCTCCTCCCTCTGTGTCCAGCCTGCAGCAACAGGAAATGTGAATGATTATGTGGATTATAATTAATCAACATTTTTGTAGGGGTTGATATTTAAAATTAAAATAAAATAAAAAGGAAAGTCATGTCTGAAAATTCAATGTGGGAATTACAAACTTCAGAAACCTTTATAAACCTGAAATACAATTCCTGCATTGCAGGAAAGTTCTCCTGCAACAGAGCGATCAAATAAAGATCCCACATCTGTAGCAGCTCTCCATGTTCACTTGTCATACTCATTATCACAGCGTCCTCTTAGAAATGTACTGAACGTATGATGGAACAGGTAGAACACAGTACCGATGCACCTTATTAGGTTATATAATGCAGCTTGATGTGTCCTTGGGGGGGTAGAACTCATATTCACACTTTGTCAAAAGTGTGCACTCTATCATTTCTCTCATCAGCTGGTAAGGGATTACAGAGGTGAGCAGCCTCAGAGTGTTATAGTAGAGTAGGGTACTGTACACTCATAGAAAAAAGTTCTTCTATCTTGAATCAAAATCGGTTCTTCGGCTGTGCCCATAGGAGAACCCTTTGAAGAACCTCTTTTGGTTCCAGGTAGAACCCTTTGTGGTTCCATGTAGAACCCTTTTGGGTTCCATGTAGAACCCCTTTCCACAGGGGGTTATACACGGAACCCAAAAGAGTTCTACTTGGAACCACAAAGGGTTCTACCTGGAACTGAAAAGAGTTATCCCATGGGGACAGCCGCAGAATAGCGCAGAAAGTGGGCGGGATGTCCTACCTGTGTTGCCGTGCTGGGTCTTCCCGTTGCTTATCTGTTTGAGTCTCTTCTGGTGAGACTTGCCGTTGTAGTGTATCTGGGCCTGGGCTGGGGAGTTGAGCTGGATGTTACACACGTCACACAGTGTGTAACTGCGCTGCTTCCTCTCCCTCTTGGGCCTGCTGTGGTCAGAGGAGGGCAGGGCGCCCCCAACTGGACCTGGCTGCTCCCCCAGGACTACACCCTCCTCCTGTGGGTCACAGCACACCTCGCTGTCCACAGTCAACCCCATCCCCACTCCTAACCCGTTCCTGTCCTCCTCCATCTTTAACACAGAGGGTGGGCTGAACGGACGCTTCATTCCTGAGAGAGGAGAGAAGGATTTGTTTATTTATTATGCCGTTAACCTTTGTTTTGACAGGTAACTTGACGGAGAACACATTCTCCTTTACTGCAATGACACGATGAAGAGTCGCAGGGAAGAGGAGAGCGAAGAGGGGAGAGAAGAGAGAGAACAGAAATGTGGAAAGAGAGGAGAGGAGAAAAAGAAAAGGGATAGAGATGAGACAAAACAGAAAGGATGAGAGAGAAGGTATCGAGAACAGACCAGCGGGGGTAAGATGTCAGAGGTGAAGGATCAGGGCCAGTGGATTAGAGAGGCAGTGCTCTGTGAGTCTGAGGTGCCCAGTATCACAGTGCTATGATGGTGCGTTAGAGCACGGATGTGTGCTGGGAACAATGGAGCCATCACCATATGATATCCCCTGCCCTCCGTGCCTCTGCGCGAAGCCCCCCGGTTAAAGCCAATACCCCATAAAAGACAGGGACGCAAAAAGAGCCCTGATTCAGACGGTTCGGTGTAGGTGCGTGAGGCATCTGATCCTAGGCCTGCCTGAAGTAAGCCCTGGCTGTCAGTACGCACACACCCTCACAGAGACACACACTGAGTGTACAAAACATTAAGAACACCTACTCTTTCCATGACACAGACTGACCAGGTGAATCCAGGTGAAAGCTACGATCCCTTATTAATGTAACTTGTTGAATCCACTTCAATCAGTGTAGATGAACGGGGTTTGAGCGGGGTACGGTAGTAGGTGCCAGGTGCACCGGTTTGAGTGTGTCAAGAACTGCAACGCTGCTGGGTTTTTCACGCTCAACAGTTTCCCGTGTGTATCAAGAATGGCACAACGCCTAACGGACATCCAGCCAACCTCACACAACTGTAGGAAGCATCGGAGTAAACATGGGCCAGCATCCCTGTTGAACCCTTTCAACACCTTGTAGAGTCAATGCCCGGACGAATTGAGGCTGCTCTGAGGGCAAAAAGGGGGTGTTCTTAATGTGTTGTGTACATCACCACACACAGACACTGTACACATGGACAAACAACATGCCCACGTGTGCAGACACATGAACACGCACATGAAACACATGAAAACACCCTCGCACATACACACAATGACATACTGTACACACAGACACCCATACACACCCACATGAACACTCACTACCTATGGACTACCCAATCCCATACTAATCATAGATTGTATAACAACATAGGAGGCCRTGCAGTTCAGTACGGCACCACTGGGGGGAGACAGAGTGCTACTCTCTGATTCTCTGAGGAGCGTGCTGTGCTATCTATCAGTCGAGCTGCTTCACTCMGAGTGACTACAYGCCTGCTTGCTGTGCTAGCCTGCTATAACAAAGGCTCTAACAGTGGGTCTGTCTGTAGTCTGACTCTGTAGCACTGTCTGTCCACTCTGTGCTAAGGAATGAGATAGGAGCAAAGAAGGTCCCCACTGGGCAAAAACAATCGTTGAATCCACGTTGTTTCTAAGTCATTTCAACTTTAAAATGTAATGCGATGCCGTTGAATCAACATGGAAAACTGATTGATTTGCAAAAAGTAATTAATTTAATATTTTTTTCAACAAATGTTTGACCTTTTAACCTAAATCCAATGGCAGGGTAAAAATGTTGGTTGGTTACACGTTGAATTCACTTTACTTGACAACTCAACCAAATGTAAATCAAAACTAGACGTTGAACTGACTGTGCCCATTGGGACACTTTTTTGCATGGTTTTTATGTCATCCGATCCCTGTTAAAAATAGCAGGTGTAAACATAGCACAGGTAGTAAGTATTGGTACATCTGGCTCTGTATGAATTAAGTCTGGGGTATTTGTAAGACCAGTGCAGACCAAAGTTACAAAATTAGAATACAAACTGTCTTATGAAATGTGTGCGAACCCTTTTGGCTCTAGTGAAGAATTACATCATAAAAACCTAACATAAAAAGTACATTCCCTGACAGACTGTCTCTTATACACATCTAGATGTGTATAAGCACACACACACACACATATACATTAGAGGAGGTATGAAAGCTGCTATTCACATTGCCATTCTGGGAGCACTCAAAGGCTCCATCAGATGTTTTCTCTAAAACCTTTGAGCATTGCCCAATCGAGGCAGCCAATAAAGAAATCTCTGTGGTCCTTATACCACACGACCCAACCACCCCCTGCCAAACGACCAAGCATCCCTCACTCCAGCTCACTGAAAAAAATTACTTCAAAAAGCTATACATTATTCATTCATAAACACATGGTACAGTACAGTCTTTACCACACCGTCTACTCCTGCTAACATGACCATGTAACAAGAATAGGAGCATAAAGACAAGTGGGTTGATGCCTGAACACTGAACACCTCCAACAGCTGAATGTTAGAGGGCAGCTCTAACACAATCTGTGGCCCCTGAAAATAACCTACTGGGTGGTGGCCCTCAAGGACCAAAGATATGTGTTTCAGTGTGAGGTATTAGGCGGGAGAGTCCTGAAGATGTCCTTACTGCAGCCCTATGCAGTGTGTGAGGCTGTAGCGCCTGCTGTGTATAGAGGGATGAATGCTGGCTGAGAGGGGCAGAGGGTGGCAGCGGGAACCCAGGGGGAGAACGGGCTGTGCCAGCCTTGACATGTACCCTGCTTCCGCTTTGTGGCATGCCCCCTCGCCCCCCTCTCCCCCTGGCACTGGGGGATCATCAATCACGGAGCAGATCTCTCGCTGAATGACCAGGGCTCACCCGGCATAGCAGCTCAGAAATTAAACCTCTACTTACGAGCCTGTCCCTGCTGTCCAGTGAGCCTGAAATACTACCACCCTGGAGAAGGAGGAGGGAGGAGCAGCCCTCCCCACATCCAGACCAAGGCTCCCCTCTCTGGGCATGGAGTGGGGGCAAAGGCCCTTCCTGCCTGGTGCAATCAAAACCCGGCCCCCAAGTAGACCCACACAAACATAGGAGGCATGTCAGCGCCTTTTAAATTACCCTGAGCCCTCCCGGGTGGCTCAGTGGTCTAAGGCTGTGCCACCAGAGACTCTGGGTTCGAGCCCAGGCTCTGTCGCAGCCGGCCGCTACTGGGAGGTTCATGGGACGACGCACAATTGGCCTAGCGTCGTCCGGGTTAGGGAGGGTTTGGCCGGTAGGGATATCATTGTCTCATCGCGCTTTAGCGACTCCTGTGGCGGGCCGGGAGCAGTGCACGCTGACCAGGTCGCCAGGTGCACGGTGTTTCCTCCGACACATTGGTGCGACTGGCTTCCGGGTTGGATGCGCACTGTGTTAAGAAGCAGTGCGGCTTGGTTGGGTTGTGTTTCGGAGGACGCATGGCTCTCGACCTTCGTCTCTCCCGAGCCCGTACGGGAGTTGTAGCGATGAGACAAGACAGTAACTACTAACAATTGGATACCACAAAATTGGGGAGAAAAAGGGAAAAAAAAGATTATAATAATTACCCTGAGGAGAGCAGAGAGCACGGAGAACATGGTGAACACACACTCCCTACTACAGAACACACGCTCTCACAAATAGAAACGTTTGACCTCCACTTTGCTTCTGCATGAATAAGTAGTAAGTAGTATACAATTCAGCAAACATCACAAACAAACACATCCATTCAGACACCGCCCAAAACAACCAGCCAGACACACCCCCTTTGCCCAAAACACTTAGGGTGACCTCAACTTTACATTAATAAAACAACAATTCCTGCCGTGTCTAAGAGACACAACACCACCACCCACCCACCCCCTCACAATCACGCCCCGCTCACCCTCCCTCAAACACCGCCCCAAACCCCCTCACCCAACTCGGGCCCCCTCCAGCCCTCACACACACAGCCCGACCCCCCTCACACACACCCTCCCACCCCTCACAACACCACCCCCAACACCCCACACCCGCGCCCCACCCCCCCTCACACCACGTGCCCCCACCTCCCTACACACACGCGCCCCACCCCTCACAACACGCACCCCCACCCCCCCCCACCACACACGCCCTTCCACCCCCTCCAACACAACATGCCCCCACCCCCTCACAACACACCCCCACCCCCTCACACACACGCCCCTACCCCCTCACACACACCCCCCAACCCCCTCACACGACCACCCCCACCCCTCACACACACGCCACCCCCCTCACAACATGCCCCACTTCTCCCTCACACACACACCCCCACCCCCTCACACACACCAGCCCTCACACCCACACCCCACCCCCCCACACACACGCCCGCCAACTCCCCTCACACACACACCCCACCCCTCTCACACACACCCCCCCCCTCACAACACACCCCACCCCCCAGTCACACACGCCCCAACCCCCTCACACACAGGTCATATCAGCATGGAAACATGAGATATCTCCGCATACAACCTGCCACCCCACCAGCTGTCTCCCATCCTCTACCAGGCCATGTCACTAGTTGACATTTAGCATTGATTCTGCTGCTGGTGTTAGACTAGAGCCAGATAATAACCACGTGTGACGTTTAAGAGACATTTAAATAGGGATAGAGGTGACACTCCGTGGAAGCAGACTCTTAAAGTGCCAATCTGCAGTTGCTACATTCATTTTTCGCGACTTATAATGAAATCATATGTACCCATGGATTCTTAAAAGATATAACTTATTCATGCGTCATGAGCTTAGTTAAACTGTCGTTACTCTATCAGAGACCCCAAATATGAGCTTGTTTGTTACTCCAATGTTCGTAGCAAAGTAAATGTAAACAACACTATATAGCCTCAAAACATGGTTAAACTATCATTTTGATATCATGGATGGTCCGTCTTCATACAGAGCTCTGTCTATGAGAGTGGTACATTTCTCCAGCCCCACCCCTCAATTTTTACTGAAACAGGAGGCACATCCTTTGTCATTGTTTCACTACGATGCTGCTTTAAGGCCATCACCGTCAGACGACCGTCCACTGATCAACTACATTAGCGTCTTCAACATTCTTGTGAAACATTCACTGTATGCATGCAATGAGAAGAGAGAGAGAGAGAGAGAGAGAGAAGAGAGAGAGGAGAGAGAGAGAGAGAGAGAGAGAGAGAGGAGAAAAGAGAGAGAGAGAAGAGAGAGGGACAGAGAGAGAAGAGAATTTGAAAGGGACACAGAGAGAGAGAGAGAGAACCAGACAGAGAGAGAGAGAGAGAGAGAGAGAGAGGAGAGAGAGAGAGAGAGAGAGAGAGAGAGAGAGAGAAGAGAGAGAGAGAGAGAGAGAGGAGAGAGAGAAGAGAGAAGGAGAGGAGAGAAAAGAGAGGAGAGAAAGAGAGAGGGACAGAGAGAAGAGACATTGAAAGGGACACAGAGAGAGAGAGAGAGACAACACAGACGAGACAGAGGACCGTACAGATTCCCTCCCCATATGCCACCTAGGCACAACTATGAACAATAACCAACAAAAACGGGTCAACTCCTGCAGCTCTGTCGCACGTGGGTATTGTACATAGTCATGGTAGGCTCGAGGGGACTCCTATGTAGGTACACCTATAGCTCATCTCTTGCAGTAGCACTGTAGACACTTTATCACTGACCTCAACCCAGAGTCTCTCAGAGCGTTCACAGTCAGCCCACTGACACCCTATCAGACCACAGCAAATCACAGTCTTACTTGAACAGAGCAATACTCAATCATGAGGCATCAAAGCCAAGGAACGAGTAACATTAAGAAATGCTATAGATGAAGGAATGCAGTTTGGAAACCTACAAAAAACAATTAGGCAACAGCAAATCAATCCCTTTTAGACACTTCCTGGTAAAACGTTCCACTGCAATAGTGAAGTGTAAACTTGGCATAGAAAATCTTAACAGTATTTTTGACCTCTCAGCTTCCCTATCAAATCTAAAAATCTCAAATAGAAAACCGAAGAAAATGAACAACAATGACAAATGGTTTGATAAAGAATGCAAAAATCTAAGAAATAAATTAAGAAACCTGTCCAACCAAAAACATAGAGACCCGGAAAACCTGGTCTACGCCTTCACTATGGTGAATCACTAAAAACAATTCAGAAATACACTACGGAAAAAGAAGAACAGACGTCAGAAATCAGCTCATGTAATTGAAAGAATCCCATAGACTCTAACCAATTCTGGGAAAATTGGAAAACACTAAACAAAACAACAACACGAAGAATTATCTATCCAAAAT
>NC_036860.1:71717830-71724899 GCF_002910315.2 Salvelinus sp. IW2-2015
TCCTCCCTCTCTCTGTCTGTCCTCCTCACTCTTTACCTCTCTCAGACTGATAGAAGTCTCCGCACCGGTATACAAGCCCTCAGAGAGCTGTGGCTTCTTTTGTTGCCTTTGTATTTGAGTACGTTTTAAAACTGTGTGTGTGTCAGAGGAGCTGGGTGGGGGGAGCTATAGGCGGATGGGCTCGTTGAAGGGCTGGAATGGAATTGATGGAATGGTATCATACTCGTCGCCAAACCCACTGGCTACAGGTCATCTACAAGTCTCTGCTAGGTTAAAGCCCCGCCTTCAGCATCCACTCGTAGCACGCGCTCCAGCAGGTATATCTCACTGGTCACCCCCAAAGCCAATTCCTCCTTTGTCGCTTTTCCTTCAGTTTTCTTGCTGCAATGACTGGAACGAACTTGCAAAACGAACACTGTCAAAGCTGAGAGACTCATACTCTCCTCTATCTTATCTTTAAGCAACCAGTTCAGAGCAGCTCACAGTTTCACTCCGCACCTGTACATAGCCCATCTGTAAACAGCCCACTCTATCTACCTCATCCCATACTGTATTATTTATTTATCTTGCTCCTTCTTGTGCACCCCAGTATTCCTACTTGCCACATTCATCTTCTGCACATCAACCATTCCAGTGTGTTAATTGCTATATTGTAATTACTTTGCCATCTATGGCCTATTTATTGCCTTCTTATGTCTGGGGGCAGTATTGAGTAGCTTGGATGAATAAGGTGCCCAGAGTAAACTGCCTGCTACTCAGGCCCAGTTGCTAATATATGCATATTATTAGTAGATTTGGATAGAAAACACTCTGAAGTTTCTAAAACTGTTTGAATGATGTCCGTGAGTATAACAGCACTCATATGGCAGGCAAAAACCTGAGAAAAAATCCAACCAGGAAGTGGGAAATCTGAGGTTTGTAGGTTTGCCTATCCAATATACAGTGTCTATGGGGTCATATTGCACTTCCTAAGGCTTCCACTAGATGTCAACAGTCGTTAGAACCTTGTTTGATGCTTCTACTGTGAAGGAGGGGGGAATGAGAGCTGAATGAGTCAGAGGTCTGCCAGAGTGGCATGAGCTGATCACGCGCGCTCACGTGAGAGTTAGCTCTGTTCCATTGCACTTCTACAGACAAAGGAATTCTCCGGTTGAAACATTATTGAAGATTTATGATAAAAACATTTATGATTTATGATAAAAACAACAAACATATTTTTTCACTTTCACTTTCACTTACTTAGCTAGAATCTAATGCAGTTAGCTAGTTTAGCCTACTGAAACTGTATCACCGCTGTATCACCGCCTGGTACGGCAACTGCACCGCCCTCAACCGCAAGGCTCTCCAGAGGGTAGTGCGGTCTGCACAACGCGTCACCGGGGGCAAACTACCTGCCCTCCAGGACACCTACAACACCCGATGTCACAGGAAGGCCAAAAAGATCATCAAGGAGAACAACCACCTGAGCCAATGCCTGTTCACCCTGCTACCATCCAGAAGGCGAGGTCAGTACAGGTGCATCAAAGCTGGGACCGAGAGACTGAAAAACAGCTTCTATCTCAAGGCCATCAGACTGTTAAACAGCCATCACTAACACAGAGAGGCTGCTGCCAACATACAGACTCAAATCTCTGGCCACATAATAAATGGACTTAATAAAGGTATCACTAGTCACTTAAATAACGCCACTTTAATAATGTTTACATATCCTACATTACTCATCTCATATGTACAGGTATATACTGTATTCTACACCATCTACAGCATCTTGCCTATGCCACACGGCCATCGCTCATCCATATATTTATATGTACATATTCTTATTAATCCCTTTACATTTGTGTGTATGAGGTAGTTGTTGTGAATTTGTTAGATTACTTGTTAGATATTAACGCATTGTCGGAACTAGAAGCACAAGCATTTCGCTACGCTCACATTAACATCTGCTAACCATGTGTATGTGACCAATAAAATTTGATTTGATTTGAAACACCCGGCTCAAACAGAGAGTGTTGATAGCTATGGCTATCCAACACTGGAACTCTTCCAAGTCAAGGTAAGCTTTTGGTTATRTTMAKTYATTGCCACCGGGCCATCYGGTGTAACTGCTAARCTGCTTTCTGCTGACTGTACACTGTACTGAATGATTGTAGCAGGTTTACTAAAGTGTTAGTTGTAGTAGCTATGTTGACTATGACGTGACAACGATGTAGGCTGTGTGCAGTTAGTGGTCATGATATGAAGGTTTGGCTTGGAAAGTTTTTTTCGCATGGTCACAGACAGCTGATGTGTGTTGCACTGAAGTCCACAAGCAAAGGAGAGAGCGTAGATAGTTGTGATAAGGAATTATATATACAATGAGCTGTTTGTATGTGGCTGCTATGAAAGTGAACTGTGTTTACGTGTGATCAGGGGTGTATTCATTGCCCTGATTCTGTTGAAAAACGTTTCTTAAACAGAAGCAAATGGAACGAAATAGGGATAAACATCTGTATTTATCCAATAGAAACTCTCGTTTGCAACTGTTGGACTAATGATTACACTCTAAATCAGCTAGATACAGGCAAGAGTGTGCAAGGCGGTATTGAATGTGCCACAGTCTGTCACCTTGATTACTCAACATTCTCTCGATCTGTGCACCTATGTTGTAAACTTTAATTCATAGGCTACACTCTTAGAAAAAAAGTGCTATCTTGGTGAACGTTGGCATGAAAATATTCCATTCACCCAGTTCAATGTAACAGCGATAGGTTTAGGCTACGACATGATACTTTAATTTGACCTATACCCATCATGAGGTTGCTACAACTTACACTCTTAGAAAAAAAGGGTTTCAAAAGGGTTTGTTGGCTGTCCACATAGGAGAACCCTTCTTGGTTCTAGGTAGAACCCTTTTTGGTTCAAGGTATAACCATTTTGGGTTCCATGTAGAACCCTTTCCACAGAGGGTTCTACATTGAACCCAAAATAGTTTTACCTGGAACCAAGAAGGGTTCTCCTATGTGGACAGCCAACAAACCCTTTTGAAACCCTTTTTTTCTAAGAGTGTAAGTTGTAGCAACCTCATGATGGGTATAGGTCAAATTAAAGTATCATGTCGTAGCCTAAACCTATCGCTGTTACATTGAACTGGGTGAATGGAATATGAATGACAGTCCTCCAATATGCTGTAATAGAAATAAGGCCATGGTCATAAAAAAAAATCATCCTCCCTCATCTTAAACGTCACCGACAGCCACAGCAGTCCTCCTATAGGTCCTCCTACCAGCCTCCTCTGGTGTGTTTGTATAAGTATGCCTGTGCGCATGCGTGTATGTATGAGAGAGAGAGACAGGGCCGGGCACGCTCATTAGACGGCCCCCTTTCTGAGCTAAACTGACTGAGACGCTCCTCCAACAACAACACATAAAACCTCACATAATTCTGCCCAGAAACAAAAACGATTTCTCTCAAACAGTGGCATATGGGCTTTTTAGGTGAGGGCTGACGCCGCCCTGTGATAAGCAGTGCCCACTTTGTCAAAGGCAGGGATTCAAAATATTTATCTTGTCCATTCCCAGCATGCCTCTCCAGGGTGCTGCTGGAGAGATGCATTGCTGTGGCGCTCCACCAACGTTCCGTCAAAAAATTGTCTAACATAAATCATGTAACAGATATTGCCTGTGGTAGAAAGAGCATACAGAATGGCCTGGCTGGAGATAAAATGTACGACAATGTAATAATGAGACACTTTTTACATCATGCCAGTTTCTCCGATCAAATAGCCTCACCTAAATGGCGCCAAATCAAATAAAAAATGCGCTGACACGTTAACAAACAACATGTCCTAAAAACAGGTCAAAATAAAATGGACAATACGGAATGGACAATCAGGCTACTCACGACTGCTGTCCAGGAGTTTCATCCCGTGGGAAAAATTGTCAAGATCAGTGGTTTCAAGTTTGTATGTGTCATTTTTTTACGAGCTGATCATAGCGAAAAAGAAATACTTCTGCATTTCAAGATGTGCAAACACATTGCAAATAGGCTCAGGATAACTCCTCCTGATAAAGTTGGGGAGCTGATATTCAGAGCTTAAATAGCCAAACTGATTAGTCACAGGAAGCAGGACCAATAAAGCCAATGCAACAGCTTGTTTTAAAAACAGTGGGCCTACCACATGGATGGGCATTCATGAAATTCCTTTGTGGGTCGACATGGTAGGCTACACCCCAGTAAGCACGAACCAACAGCGACATCTTTTACACATATTTTTTTGGTCCTGTCTGAATTGGAGGTATTTTTTGGTGCAGTCAGGTCAGGCCTTGATTTCCATGTACACAGACTTTGGTTTATGGTCCAGTCCGGACCAAATCTGAACCAATCATAAACGTCTATGTTTGGTTCAGATTGTGTCCGGTCTGGACCAGCCTTATTTTTGCCCAAACATAGACGTCTTTTCAACATTCATTCAGAACCGAAAATGAACCTGATTTCAACGTCCGGAAAAGACGTCTTTTAGGTGTCTTTTCGACGACCGTTTTGTCTCACTTAGGGCGGCAGAACGGCCAGGACCGGCCCAGGAGAGAGAGAGATCATGTGTAATAAACAGTGTATGACAGCATATGTGTACACAGGCTACAAGTTCTGCATACAGTATGTGTATATCAATGTATTAGCATAGTGAAGGAGAGAAGAGAGACACACTGACCTGGTTGAGACAGCTGAGACTAACGAACCCAACAACAACCTCAACACAGCACTCAGCAGACAGGAGGTAGGAGGAGTTAACGCACACTTCATGGAGAATCATCTAAATATTCCCTGTTCGTCTGTGTCTACAAGTGAACAGTAAGCATCTGTGAATATTGTGCACAAGTATACAAATGTTCTTCCAGGCTCATGTTGTTGTTATCCTTCCTGCTATATTCTGTGGATGACATGTGGTTGACCGTTTTGAGCCAGTCAGACCAAAAGCTTTGCCAAACCCGGCCTGTCTTCTGGAAGGCTTGTCCTCTCCTCTCCCTGCGGGCCAAGGCCCTGGTCAAGCTAAAGTTAGCCCAGCAGTTGAGACAGAATTCCCCACATTCTCTCCCCACCACAGGCTCACCCAGCTGGGGGCCAAGACAACCAGCCACCACTACCACTGCTGGGAGGGGTTCCACACTACAGCAAAATATACACATAGGAAAACACACAGATATTCAGAAACAGCCACAAACAGATGTCCCCGCCCCTGGGTTCCAAGATCGAGGTTAAAGGCCTTAGGGAGCCAGATGTAAGCTAACAGACACTGAGTACTGTTGTGCAGGCTCATGACAGAAGTCCAGGCTGTCACAACATAACAGAAAGACAGGTCAGGAACGTGCTCTGAGGTGCCCACAGGGGGTGGGCAGAGATGGGACGTCCCACTTTTCTTTATATCATAACTCGATGGACAAGACATTTGCTAACCGTCTAGTCACACGACAGGCATAATCCCACTGGTAGGAAAAATCACTCTGCGCAGGCACAACGGGTATAGCTTCCTTTCTACTCAGTGACATATCATAACCCCAAGACAATGGCTAACCTCTCACCATTACAATATCAGGGGAGGTTTATGCTTTGGGGGGGATTTGATTTTTGGTGCGTCTGAACTTTCTCATTCATCATTAGTCACGATTCATTCAGAGTTATCTGTAATCATGGTGCATCCACATTCATGTAGAAGTATTTAGAAACAATTCTATTCTTATTTACATTAAAAGTGACTCCAAAATGACAAACAATCATTATTTACCATTTAATTTCTATTGGGCACAAAGTAATCTGAAACAACAACCAAACGCAAAAACTGCAAATGCATCCAACAAGTTTGTAGAGTCACAAGCTTGATGTAATCATTGCGTGCTAGGAGTATGGGACCAATACCACAACTTTTGACTATTAATACCTATATAAGTGAATTTGTCCCAATACTTTTGTGTCTCCTGATGGTGGGAAAATGTACAAAAAGGACTGTAATTTCTAACGTGGTTCCCCGATATTGGATGCAAATACCCTCAAATTAAATCTGACAGTCGGCACTTTAACTTCAGTCGTTGCATCATTTCAAATCCAAAGTGAAAAATCCTGACAAAGATCTTCTTCATTGCTCACGTTGTCCCACTGCTGGGGTTAAGGCTGCAGTGGAGCAGCCAGCCTGTCTAGTTAGGACAGAAGAACTATTCATGCTGATATAGTTGTCACAGGGCTTGGGTGTGACGGTAAGACGTGTCTTATGTTACCCCAGACAGATGGTGTTTAGGAGGCCAGAGGGGAACAATAAAACACCTCCTAGATGGGCTCAGAGTCATCGTTGAGCATCTCCAGTGTCTAACCTTTAGGATTGCTAATGGGAGATCGAGTTGAGGGAGTGTGTGTGGTGTGTGTGTGTGTGTGTGGTGTGGTGTGGTGTGTGTGTGTGTGTGTGTGTGTGTGTGTGTGTGTGTGTGTGTGTGTGTGTGTGTGTGTTGTGTGTGTGTGTGTGTGTGTGTGTGTGTGTGTGTGTGTGTGTGTGTGTGTGGTGTGTGTGTGTGTGGCTTGGGTGATATACTGATTTATACCTGTCCTGGGGTATTTTGAAATACTGATGATATATTGTCAATACAATGTTTTTTGGACACACACACACACACACACATCTAACACACAACATCAAGCGTGTCAAATAAATTATATCTAGCCCAGGGCTTCAGCTATAATTTGGTTAAGATTTTGGTTACAGCAGAGATATTCAATCCCCTCTGGTTCAAGATCCTTCTGCTAATAGTTTTGTGCATCCCCCTAATAGCCTACATGGTATCGACAGTATGGTACAGAAACGGTATGACGGATGAAAACCTGGATACGGATACTACTGTGTGTTGTGTGTGTGTGTGTGTGTGGTGTGTGTGTGTTGTGTGTGTGTGTGTGTGTGTGTGTGTGTGTGTGTGTGGTGTGTGTGTGTGTGGTGGTGTGTGGTGTGTGTGTGGTGTGTGTGGTGTTTGTGTGTGTGTGTGTGTGTGCCGGGTGTGTGTGTGAGCGCGTGCGCATGTTATGTGTGGAGTGGATTAGAGCACATCTTTTG
>NC_036860.1:71725769-71737218 GCF_002910315.2 Salvelinus sp. IW2-2015
ATCCTCGCTGGCATGGGGGTTAGAGGGGGCATGGGGGTGTGGGGGGGGGAGATGAGGAGGCCTGCTGCATGCCAACACCTACACCCAGCTGATTCCATGGCCTAAGGACTGCTGGCATGGGCCCGGGGCACACTCCTCAAAACAAGCACGGCACGGCACGCACGGCACGGCACGGGCACGGCCACAACACACACACACACACACACACACACACACACACACACACACACACACACACACACACACACACACACACACACACACACACACACACACACACACACACACACACACCACACACACACAGCGAGCTGATACAGCACTTTAAGGGACGCAATTAAGCAGTTTGTCTCTCTGCATTCAGCAGCGTGCAACCCTCACTTCTCCTCGAGATTGATCCCTGCGCTGGTCGTGTGCACTACCAGCGTGCACGTCCTCTCTAAACACAAGGAGCAGGGACCTGAGTGAATTACAGTGGTTAAGTTTGATCAAAATGAGAGCTAAGTTGTTCATGGTGTTAACTGCATGTGATGCTGCCCATCTACCTCCCTGAGTGGAATGAATTCCACTCCCACTGAGATAATGACATTAAAGAGAGGAGAGCTAGGGCCTGGGATAATTGCAATCACGTCCACGCTACAGCTATTACAAGCCCTGATTAACATTTGGGCACAACACACGTGAGGAGAGACAGAGAGGTATTTTGGATGAAAGTTGTAATCTATATGCTAAATTCTTGAGTATCTCTCAAGGGTGGGAGGAAGAGAGAGAAAGGGGGGAGAGAGAGAGATTAATTGTTAATTTTCATTAGGTTACGTTAGCTAATCTTCTGGGGGTCCACACCAATTAATAAGACATTACAAACAATTTAAAAACTCAGACTTTAACAAACATCTAAACAAGTCATTTGGAATGACCATGTATATATTTTCAAATACACTCAACTTAAAAGGTGTTATATCACAATGTTATTTTGAAATCTTTTGGACATCAGAGCAATCTGAGGAATTTATATTTGAGTCGAAAATGACAGCAAAACACATTTAACATTCAGTTGATGCTTTCTACTTCCTGTCCAGTCATATGGTCTATCACATTAGATGTTCTTTCTATTTCCTGTCCAGTCATATGGTCTATCGCAATTAGATGTTCTTTTTCTACTTCCTGTCCGTTATATGGTCTATTACATTAGATGTTCTTTCTATTTCCTGTCCAGTCATATGGTCTATCACATTAGATGTTCTATCTACTTCCTGTCCGTCATATGGTCTATCACATTATGTTCTTTCTTATTTCCTGTCCAGTCATATGGTGCTATTCATTAGATGTTCTTTCTATTTCCTGTCCAGTCATATGGTCTATCACATTAGATGTTCTTTCTACTTCTGTCCAGTCATATGGTCTATCTCATTTAGATGTTCTTTCTATTTCCTGTCCAGTCATATGGTCTATTCATTAGATCTTTTCTTTCTATTTCCTGTCCAGTCATATGGTCTATCACATTAGATGTTCTTTCTATTTCCTGTCCAGTCATATGGTCTATCTCATTAGATTGTTCTTTCTATTTCCCTGTCCAGTCATATGGTCTATCGCATTAGATGTTCTATTACTTTCATGTCCATCATATGGTCTATCCATTAGATGTTCTTTCATTTCCTGTCCAGTCATATGGTCTATCGCATTAGATGTTCTTTCTATTTCCTGTCCTGTCATATGGTCTATCACATTAGATGTTTCTTTTCTACTTCCGGTCCAGTCTATGGTCTATCTCATTAGATGTTCTTTCTACTTCCTGTCCAGTATTATGGTCTATCGCATTAGATGTTCTTTCTATTTCCTGTCCGGTCATATAGGTTCTATCTTCATTAGATGTTCTTTCTATTTCCTGTCCAGTCGTATTGGTCTATCACATTAGATTTCTTTCTATTTCCTGTCCGTCGTATGGTCTATCACATTAGATGTTCTTTCTATTCCCGTCCAGTCATATGGTCTATCACATTAGATGTTCTTTCTATTTCCTGTCCAGTCATATGGTCTATCCATTAGATGTTCTTTCTATTTCCTGTCCAGTCATATGGTCTATTCATTAGATTTCTTTCTATTTCCTGTCCGTCATTATGGTCTATCACACTAGATGTTCTTTCTATTTCCTGGTCCAGGTCATAATGTCTATCACATTAGATGTTCTTTTCTATTTCCTGTCCAGTCATATGGTCTTCTCATTAGTGTTCTTTCTACTTCCTGTCCAGTCATATGGTCTATCGCATTAGATGTTCTTTTCTACTTCCTGTCCAGTCATATGGTCTACCGCATTAGATGTTCTTTTATTTTTTTCTTGAAGGTGGATTTACTTTTTACCTGAGAATATGATGGTTAAAGAGTTCCATTCAGCTATTGCTCTATATAAAACTGTAGATTTAAGGAGATTTGCCCTGGCTTGGGTTGTCTTAGCTGCCTGAATTTACCTGTCTGGTTTGGTGGTTATGCGTGTTGCTAGTATGTACTAACTGGCCTGAAAAATGCTGTTTTTTTAACTATTAACATTCCTAAAGAAATCAGAAGACTAGATAGTAATTTGTTTTCAACAGAGAGAGAGAGAGAGAGAGAGAGGAAGAGAGAGAGAAAGAGAAGAGAGAGAAGGAGGAGAGGAGAGAGAGAGAGAGAGAGAGAGAGAGAGAGAGAGAGAGAGAGAGAGAGAGAGAGAGAGAGAGGAGAGACGAAGAGGAGAGAGAGAGAGAGAGAGAGAGAGAGAGAGAGAGAGAGAGAGAGAGAGAGAGAGAGAGGAGAGAGAGAGGAGAGAGAGAGAGAGAGAGAGAGGAGAGAGAGAGAGAGAGAGAGAGAGAGAGAGAGAGAGAGAGGAGAGAGAGAGAGAGAGAGAGAGAGAGAGAGAAGGAGAGAGAGAGATAGGGCTTCTTACAACTGTACAATTGTCAGTTTCTATCTGCGTTCTGTTCCTGTACACATTTAGATCTCATAATGTTACCAGACGTGTTCTCTGTCTTGTCTTCCCGACGGCAAACTATGACATCAGAGAAAACGTGAAACAGTTGAATTTCCACCAGTTTAAGGTTAGATTCAGGGTTGGTCCCAATCCTTCACCGTCACCCTCTGTGTGAGACTGCTTGGCTGGAGAGGGAGAAGAGGGAGGAGGGGGGCTATGTGTGATCTTTCCACTGCTCTCTTGACCTCTAGTAGTAGTAGAGTACTAATGTGCAGGCCAGTTGTGACAGCGCTGGTGCCTTTTGATGCATGGTGTTATGACGCAGCCGTGATGAGAGCTCTCTCTGGAAGGGGACACGTCTGGCCGATGACCTATGAGGTCTGAAGCTCATCCCTCTCCTCTAGCTAGCTCCCCCTGGTCTCCACATCAGCACCACCACGACCATTAGCACCCAGACTGAGGACTGGCTCTGAAGTGCACCTGCCTGGAAACACTAAGAGACCTATAGTAAGAGAACAGAAGGGCTGACTAATAAGGCCACTGTGATGTAATGTGCTGGGACAATGGCTGTATTACGTGGTACTTTGAGAAAAAGGGTCTATCAGATGGCTGATGGCTGGATCATTATCTCTCCATCTCTATCCCAACTGTGTTGACTGTGTGTGTTGGCCACTGTGAGTTCTCTGGGTCATTATAGTTGTGTAACCAAAGCCCTTTGGATTCCTCCATTAGACATGGTCTATATCCATTATAACCGGCTGTGCGAGGAATGTCTGCTCTTCTCCTCTCCTCCTCCTCTGTCCGCTGGACGTTACCAGTGACTGGACCTAGATGAGATGGCCGCGGTGTCCCTGGTTGCCGTCTCACGTGAGGTTTGTTCATTAGGATAAACAGAATAACAGTGTGTGTGTGTGTGTGTGTGTGTGTGTTGTGTGTGTGTGTGTGTGTGTGTGTGTGTGTGTGTGTGTGTGTGTGTGTGTGTGTGTGTGTGGTGTGTGTGAAGAGGCGTTCAGTGAGGGGGGCAAACGATCCTGGGAAGGATTATCTGCATTAGAGCCCTGAATTAGAAACGCTCTATTTGTGTTGCCAAGCTACATGAGGAACAGACGAAGGGCAGAGGGAGAGATAGAGAGGGGGGTTAAAGAGATTGAGAGAGATGGAGAGAGATAAAAGGGAGCAACAGAGAGCTGGCAGGGTATGGTAAATGAGAAAGTGATCGAGGGATAGAGATAAAGATAGATGGTGTGAAAGGGGGATGGGAGAAGAGAGCGAGAGAGATGGGGCTATAATGGACACGGCAGAGTGTACAGTATGGACGTGAACCATCAAATCCCCGCTGAGTTCATTTCAACTGGCTCCATAAACACATTAACACTGGCACCATATATCACAGCCACCGACTCTCTCTCACCACCACCACTGACCCTGTACTAGCGGTGTCAGATCACATGTTCCCTCTCACACTAACTCTCGCCATGCTTGTTATATCACATAGACACCCTTACAGTGAGTCCTATCACCCAGCCTTATGTCAAACACATGTCAAATATGGTAGCTAATGGAAACCCAAGCTGACTAAAGGCTAAAGCTATCTCTTACCAACACTAATGAGCAGAGGCCCTCTTGGGTTTATCTCGTCCCCCTGCACTTTAATGTTTCACTTTTTCTATGTATGATGTTTCCTTTTTTTATGTGCTAAATAAATGAACTATATGTACAGCTGTAGGATCGTAATTTGAGCCAGTTTGTTACAGCATGAAAATAATCCTGCAGCAACAGGAAATATAAATTATTATGGGGATTATTATTATCAATGGACATTTTTGTAGGGGTGGATGAGGTCAAATCAAGTCAAAGTGGAAATTACAAACTTCAGAAGCCTTTTTTAAACCTCAAATACACCACACTAGGTTTTAAATGTCCTGCATTGCAGAGAAGCAACAGGGTGATCAAAATAAGATTCTACATCTGTACGATAGGTGACTGTTTCCTGCTCTGGACAGACCATATGTGGATGCCCACAGCATGATTGGACAACCTCCAGAAAGGAGGTTGTATAGAAAGGGACAGGCTAGTTTTCCAACAGCTAATGATGGACATAGCACTTACAGTATACAGTATGATGCTGGCTAGTTGAACGCGTGTAGAGAGCGTGCTGAGATCCTATAATGAGGGCTATGCTACTGGGCGCTAGCTAGCGACTAAAGATAGGGCTGCTAAATTTCTCATGTCCTGAGGCTCCACACTGTGCCTAACAAAGACACAGCAATCAGAGCTGAGCCACACTCTGCTTCCTCTGCAATCAAACCCTGGAGAGAGACAGAGAGAGATGAAGAGAGAGACAGAAAGAGAGGGGGGGAGAGAAGGGGAGAGAAAGATGGAGAGAGGGGGAGAGAGAAAGGGAGAGATGGAGAGAGGGTGGAGAGAGAGAGAAATTGAGAGGAAGATAGAGAAATGGAGAGAGAGAGAAATTGAGAGGAAGATAGAGAGAAATATATATATAGAGAGAGAGAGAGAGAGAGAATAAGAAGAGAAGAAAATGAAGGCACACAGCCAGGCAGTCTTGAGTGTCGGGTCTCCTCTGCCAGGTCTTGTGTCTGTCTGGTAGCTGCTGGACAAATAGTACAGTATGGATGGCTTATACCACTGTGCAGGGAAAATGGAATGTGTGTGTGTGTGTGTGTGTGTGTGCTGTGTGTGTGTGTGTGTGTGTGTGTGTGTGGTTGTGTGTGTGGTGTGTGTGGTGTGTGGTGTGTGTGTGTGTGTGTGTGTGTGTGTGTGGTGTGTGTTGTGTGTGACTGAAAACGAGCACACAACCTCAAAGCCTTTGTCACTGAGTACACTTGACCATTACTGTGTGGCAGTCATTGTCATACAGCTCACTGTCTATACTGCAAGTGGCAGAGTACAGCAGTGGCCAAAGGTTTTGAGAATGACACAAATATTGATTTTCACAAAGTCTGCTGCCCTCACTTTTGTATGATGGCAATTTGCCATATACTTCAGAATGTTATGAAGAGTGATCAGATGAATTGCAATTAACTTGGCCAGTCCCTATTGCCATCAAATGAAACTGAATCCCCGAAAACATTCCACTGAATTTCAGCTGCCACAAAAGGACAGCTGACATCGTGTCAGTATTCTCTCGTTAACACAGGTGTGAAGTGTTGACGAGGACAACGGCTGAAGATCGGCTCTGTCATGCTGATGAGTTCGAATAACAGACTGAAGGCTTCAAAAGGAGGTGGTGCTTGGAAATCATTGTTCTACTCTGTCAACCATGGTTATCCTGCAAGGAGACACCGTGCCGTCATCATTGATTTGCACAAAAAGGGCCTTCACAGGCAAGGATATTGCTTGCAGTAAGATTGCACGCTAAATCACCATTTAATTCAAGATCATCAAGAACTTCAGAGGAGAGCGGTTCAATTGTTGTGAAGAAGGCTTCCGGGCGCCCAAGAAAGTCCAGCAAGCGCCCAGGACGGTCCCTACAAGTTGATTCAGCTGCGGGATCGGGGCACCAACAAGTACAGAGCTTACTCAGGAATTGGCAGCAGGCAGGTTGTGAGTGCATCTGCACTGCACAGTGCGGCAGACTTTTTGGCAGATGGCCGGTGTCAAGAAAGGCAGCAAAGAAGCCAAGCTTCTCTCCAGGAAAAATCATCAGGGACAGAAACTGATATTTTGCAAAGGTCCAGGGATGGGAACTGCCTGAGGACTGGGGTAAAGTAATTATCTCTGATGAATCCCCTTTCCGATTGTTTGGGGCATCCGGAAAAAAGCTTGTCCGGAGAAGACATGGTGAGCGCTACCATCAGTCCTGTGTCATGCCAACAGTAAAGCATCCTGAGACCGTTCAAGTGTGGGTTGCTTCTCAGCCAAGGGAGTGGGCTCACTCACAATTTTGCCTAAGAACACAGCCGTGAATAAAGAATGGTACCAACACATCCTCCGAGAGAAACTTCTCCCAACCATCCAGGAACAGTTTGGTGACGAACAATGCCTTTTCCAGCATGATGGAGCACCTTGCCATAAGGCAAAGGTCATAACTAAGTGGCTCGGGGAACAAAACATCGATATTTTGGCCAGGAAACTCCCCAGACCTTAATCCCATTGAGAACTTGTGGTCAATCCTCAAGAGGTGGGTGGACAAACAAAAACCCAGAAATTCTGACAAACTCCAAGCATTGATTATGCAAGAATGGGCTGCCATCAGTCAGGATGTGGCCCAGAAGTTAATTGATAGCATGCCAGGGAGGATTGCAGAGGTCTGGAAAAAGAAGGGTCAACACTGCAAATATTGACTCTTTGCATCAACTTCATGTAATTGTCAATAAAACCCTTTGACACTTATGAAATCATTGTAATTATACTTCAGTATTCCATAGTAACATCTGACAAAAATATCTAAAGACACTGAAGCACCAAACTTTGTGGAAATTAATATTTGTGTCATTCTCAAAACTTTTGGCCACGACTGTACACAGACAGCACACACATCCTCACAGCGTAAGACAGCAGACAGACAGTGTGGTTGGAGACATGCCTAGCAAGCCATAAACACTGACAGGGGCTAAAGAAGACCGAGCAACGGATGTGTTCCGACTGTTCACACATTCACCTCGTAAATCACACAGCGATAACAAGTGTGGTACCTGGGTCACAGGAACACTCCTATCACACAGCCACGGTCACGCTACATACTTCTAGAGACATTCTACTGTGGTCTTACTAGAACCTGCTCAGTGATTGAGTGTGTTTACATGAATACACCAACAAGCATAGCATACAGAAAAACGTCCACACAGCATACAGACACATATACACACACACCAATGAGCCCAACAAAACCACAAGGAAGACCTCTGACCTGTGATTCTGACCTGTGAGTGGTCAGTGGACTCGATCGAGAACATTCCACAGTCAGCGGCTGTGCCTCTGTAAACCCACTCTACCAGCAGGTCAAAAGGTCAACAGCTGTAGGAGCTCTAGCAGGAGGGACAGTACCACACAGTAAATGAGGTATGCTGGTTGCCCTGGTCTGCCCTGGCAGCCACTGTGCCCAACATTGATGTATGATGCCCCTTCCGAATCAACTAAATGGCTCAGTAGGTAGAGCATAGGGGGTGTAACGCCAGGGTTGTGGGTTCGATTCTCATGGGGGACCAGTATGAAAAAAAAGTCCGAAAATGTATCACTCACCACTGTAAGTTGCTCTGCTAAATGACTGAAATGTGACTTTCCCTCTGAGGAATGCTGTAGGGTGAGTACGTGTGTGGGTTGGGGAGGAACTGATTAGGCTACATGTAATCTGATTACAAAAAAAACTGTCACTTCAATCGAATTAGAGATACTTTTGGAAAACTAGATGATTCCTTTTATAGACATTATGACAGCTTTCTGTTTTCTCAATGACAATTAATTCAGCATTGAAAAAAGGCGCAAGTTTAAGTTTGTTCCACCTGAGCGAGTCAGAGACCATAGACCACTATGATGACACACCAAATGTGTTTGATGGATACTTTTTGTCTTCTTCTAATGCCTTCTAAAGGGAAAGTAATCCAAAAGTAACTGAACGTAATCAGATTACGTTACTGAGTTGGGGTGATCCAAAGTGACCTACCTAACCCTGGGGGTAGGGGTATGAGGTGTAGGGATACGTGTTAAGCTCAGCTGGTGTGTGAATAAAGGAGTGAACGGGTGCTGACAGGACTGTCTGTAACCCAATCATTAGACCGCATTCTCTCTCATCTCTCTCTCACACCACACAACACACACACACACACACACACACACACACACACAACACACACAGCACCACACACACGACACACACACACACACACAACAACACACACACCACCACACACACACTAACCACACACAGCACAACACTCCCCTTGACTGAGCACAATAGCTGGACCCCAGGAGCCTATTAACATTGTCAACCAGGCTAAAAGTGTGTGTGTGGTGTTGTGTTAATGCTCTTCTGCTCCTGCTGGATCAGGTGCAAATCAATCATAATTGCCACTCACAATTCCAGCCTATTAATAGCAACAGTGTCCACTTCCACCACACCATAAGAACTGTCAGTCACTACGACACGAGTTGGAAAAACAGTCAATCTCAATATCAACGCCACAGATCTCAGTAGGTAGGTTATCCTCCTCCAGGGCACTGGGTCTTCTATACTCTTTATGTAAAGACAGTGTACTGTACCTTGTGTTGTGTTCAGGTACAAGCGTATCAAGGACACTGTTGTCCAATGGTAGGGACTTGACAGGGATACCTGGACTCATCCGTCGCTCAGTTACCATGTACCCTGCCCATCCATGTAACACGAAGCCATGTCCATCAATATTCATGGGCAGTAGCTATTAGTCTGGCAGAGCTCTGATAAACCAGAAGGACACTGATGGTTATAGTAGAATCTGATACAGGGACAGACTGGCACTGATACGCAGCATAGTGATGTAGTCAGAGGTATTTCCTGGGATGGGACAAGTAGTACTACTGTCTGGAGGCGGTGGACAGAGGTGAGCAGCAAGGTGTGTGTGGTGTGTGGTGTGTTGTGTGTGTGTGTGTGTGTGTGTGTTGTGTTGGTGTGTTGTGTTTTGTGTGTGTTGTGTGTGTGTGTGTGTGTGTGGGTGTGTGGTGTGTGTGTGTTAAGTGTGATGTGTGTGTGTGTGAGACAGAGAAAGAGAGAAGGTGTGGACAGTGCTCAGGGCATTGTGGCTTTTCAGGAAGGTGAGGTCTCTCCTTCGCAGGGTCACTCTCCCACCATAACGTCTTGGCTTCCACCCAGACAGGCTCAGACTATAGCTGTTTGGTCTGTAGAGGGTTTGATGGATCCCCTCAGACAGTGGAAACGAGCAAGAATGTCAGTGTGTCACACCAGAGGTCAGAGGTAAAAACACACTGACCAAAACAGATGCACACAAACACCGGACATTGTTGTGTGGGTCAGACTGTCCTGTATATGACACATGCTGGTTAGAGAGGGGAGAAGACTTCAGCCCGGCTTCACGGCAGATGCCAGAGGAGTCACATCTCACTCCCACCCTGCCCCGACCAACCCAGCGCAGACAAAATATCAACACTTCAATTCAATCTTCCTTATAAACCCCTTGTAACAACAGGTCAAATGGTGGAAAATATAATAGGGGGACGACAAGAGAAGCAATTGTAATGATGACAATGATGATAATGGTGAGATGAATAAGTCTCCAATCCATATGCTCATAATAACAGTCCCAAGATTAGAACGTCCCCACTCTCCACCAATAAACAAGTCGTAGCCAGCCCATCCCCCTTTACATAGAGAACAGTCCAATCCTGTTCCCAGGACTCTGGTGTTACCCAGCCTGCCCCTCCATCATAATAACCCCATTGAAGCATTGTTACTACCAACACTCCAGGAAGGAGAGAGTGACAACAGGGTCAGAATGACCTGGTGTGCTCTATCACTGATAACACGCTCCTGGCGGCTGCTGAACGACGACAGGAGACAGCCTCTTATCACCATTAGGAAATGGGCTGTAGACTAAAGACCAGCAGCACTGTTTCTGCTCCATCTCTATGTTTGGATGGAGGGAGAGAGAGAGGGAAAGGGAGAGAAATAGAGAGGGGTGGCAGGGGTAGGTGTTGTCCAGACAGACAGATGACACCGAGCTGAAATGTCATCATCATAGATACAGATGGACCTGTGGTACACTCTTATAAAAAAAGGTGCTATCTAGAACCTTAAAGGGTTCATTAGCTGTCCGCACAGGAGAACCCTTTGAAGAACCCTTTCTGGTTCCAGGTAGAACCCTTTTTTTCTAAGATTGTAGAGTGTCTCTGTGTTGATGAGTGTCTCTGATTGGCTAGTCCTGGTGGTGAATACAAACAGGGAGGAGATAAGTGTCTCTGATTGGTTGGCTAGTCCTGATGGTGAATACACACAGGGAGGAGATGAGTGTCTCTGATTGGCTAGTCCTGATGGTGAAAATACACAGGGGGCAGATCAGGAGATCAGGAGGGGTAATGGTGTGTGAAAGATAATTACCCTCGCCTCCACAGAGGACAGTCACCGAGCACCCGCATGGGATGGGCCACGCTGTCACTACAAATGGCCCTCGCCAAGTCTGTTCACCAGGGCTGTGTGTGTGTGTGTGTGTGTGTGTGTGTGTGTGTGTGTGGTGTGTGTGTGGGTGTAGGAGCGTGGTGTGTGGGAGTGTAAGGAGCGTGATGTTGGTGGGAGTGTAGGAGCGTGGTGTGTGGGAGTGTAGGAGTCGTGGTGGGAGTGTAAGAGCATGGTGTGTGGGAGTGTAGGAGCGTGGTGTTGGGAGTGTGGAGGTAGGAGTGGTGTGTGTAGGAGCGTGGTGTGTTGGGGTAGGTGTAGGAGCGTGGTGTGTGGGAGTGTAGGAGTGTGGTGTGTGAGTGTAGGGCGTGTGTGGGAGTGTAAGAGCGTGGTGTGTGGGAGTGTAGGAAGCGTGGTGTGTGGGAGACTGTTGAGGTAGGTGTGGT
>NC_036860.1:71737243-71747243 GCF_002910315.2 Salvelinus sp. IW2-2015
CTGGTGTTTTTTAAATAAAGGTATAAATAAAAATATAGACTGCTAAACGCTTCTTCCTAAATACAGATGTCAGACGTTGAGACTCGTCAATAGAGTGTTGTACCCAGTTTATCTGATTCTGGCGCTACGGATAAGAAAATGTTAATAACCAAACAAATGATGGAGTGTGATTCAGTCCCCTACACTTAATCCGCTGCTATTTATATTCTGTGTTCGTGTGGGGTCTAAATCCACCTAAATAATCTCTATGGAGCCACGACAGGGTTGCCGGGGTTTGGCGTTGTTTGAGGCGTTACGATCCATGTGTCACAGCTTGCTAAGTGTGGCGGACCAGAAGAATTTGGGTCCGTGTGGTGTTGGCTGCGTGTGCGCGTGTTTGTGTGTGCGTGCGGTATGTTGTTGTGTTGTTACGGACCCAAGGGGAAAAACTCCCTTGGATGATCTCCATTGGAATCTATTCCACCTCCTGTCTGCAGGTTTAAGCCTAGCGCGTGATTGAATCCAGTCTGGAGTTCTGGTTTGGCTCCACAGAGCTGTAACAATAGATCAGTATGATAACAATTACGGCATCTTTCGGTTTGTCTCTCAGGGTTTTCACGTCACTTTAACTAAAGGGTTTTTTTCTACCACAGACTGCAAGGCAGGCATCTCATCACTTCAGATAGTCTTCGTCAAGTGTTAGGACTGACTTATCACAAGCTTGCAGTGATTGCATCTGGTCAATTTATTCGTCTGTCATGTCCTGACTACAATTACTGATGGTGTATCACGACTGTCGTGTGGTGTAGGAGCGTTGGTGTGGGCAGTGTGAGGAGCGTGGTGTGGTGCAGCTGTAGGAGCGTGTGTGATGAGTGTAGGAGCGTGGTGTGGGTGTGGTGTGATGCTGTCAGCGAGCGTGGTGTGTGTGAGTGTAGGAGCTTGTGGTGTGTGATGTAAGAGCGGGTGGGTGTGTGAAGGAGCGTGCGTGTGTGTGTGAGTGTCAGAGCGTCGGTGGGTGTGTGAGTGTAGGAGTGTGGAGGTAAGAGCGCGTGTTGTGTGTGAGTGGTAGGAGCTTGGTGTGTGTGAGCTGTAAGAAGCGTGGTGGGTGTGAGTGTGAGAGCTTCTAGTGTGTGAGTATAGGCGTGGTGTGTCGTGAGTGTAGGAGCGTGTGTGTGTGAGTGTAGGAGTGTGGGATGGTTGAGTTTGTAGGAGTCGTGCGGAGTGTAAGAGCGTGGTGTGTGTGAGTGTAGGAGCGCTGGTGTCGTGTCTTGTATGCCGGATTAAGTGTGAAATGACATGCTATTCTAAAAATCCATTTCTGTAATTAATATGTACCTGTTAAGCTAATCAGGGATTGATAATTAACTAGGGAAAGTCGGGGCACCACGAAAAATGTTTATAGAGCTGTGTATCTTCCAAATAAACTCTTACTAAAGACCGTAGTTATCTTTTACATCACTAGCCAGTCAATATTATCGTCACCTGTATATCAGCCTCACTCTGAACATTGTAGAAATTCTTGGTCACGAACCCTTGGGCGCGCCCGGCTAACAAGTCTGAATCCAGCATACACTTGCGTTTTATTATTTAATTTTACTAAATCCTTAAATAACCACACAGAAGTTACACAAACACAGAAATGATAATTATGTGATACCAGAAAACGTCCTGGTGGACCGGATGCCGACCAGACTCGGCTGGTAAAAAAGGAAGGGGTTGGTAGGTTGAGTGAAAAGAGCGGGAAGACTTGAGGAACAAGGAGAGAAGCCATGCTGATCGGTATGATACAGGTATTTATGCATTCTAAATTAACCGCCCAGTTGAAAAAGGAGAATGCCAATAAATATTTACCTCTGAGTGCGCTTTCGGGTAGGTTGGGTCTAGATTGCTGGCTGTGTTGCCCACCAGAAGATCTTCCTGTCTTTGAGGGATGTGTCTCTGGTGGCTGAACTGGGGCATACTTGGTGTATATCGTGTTGTTTGTTTAGAAACAGCCCCCTTTATCGGTCCGTTTCCCTAGCCCACGTTTACAGCGGGCCGCTGACAACGTCACCGGCTAGGAAAGGTAATCACTTCCGGAGTGAATAAGAGTTAAAAGTTCATACCAAGTTGCCCTACTTTTAGCTCCATCGCTATATTCCAGGCTGTGGTATAGTCGTAATTCATCCTTTCGGCAGGTATAGGGTCGTCACCCTCACATATGAAATTCGATGCTAATTTCGCTAGTCTTGTTGGTTTCAACAGAGCTCACGCTGAGGTCGGCTTAGTTCTTAGGTGATCTTTGTCTTTCACGCGGGGACTGAAAGTCCTCACGTCCTGGAACAGCTTCTTATCTGAACACTTTCAACATAGGACTGTCGCCCTAATGTCATCAGAACAGAAAGTTATATTTTCGTAAAGGGCTTCACTATTTAGGGGAGGGAGAAAGAGGTGTGTTTCATAGTTTTACAACCATGTCTGTTACATGGGCGCGGGCCACTGAGTGAGCAGAGCTTTAACCTTATGAAAAACCCAATTCTCTCATTTGGAAGCTAAAACCACATTTCATCTTTTCACTAATAGTTTCATATTTTAACATTTAAATTGCACAACAATTCCATGTGAATCTGATACTAGAATGTGTAGACTTTCCAAGATACAGTTTATGTCATCCTGTCATCAGTCATAATGTCTCAGACGCCAACTGATCTGGCATCATATTCATTTAGTACCAACGCATATTTTCAGCTGGTTGGATTACCGAAATATGGTTCCTTTCACCCCACCTTTTGATGCTTTCCCAGCTCATGTTTTAACAAAGGCTATTCAAGAGTCCTTCTGTAGAGTCAAGAGAGAGGAAATGGAGAAAGGTATTATGGGGGTCATAACCTTAACCACAGGCCAACATCATGACAGTGGTATGTGGGAGTGTAGGAGCGTGGCGTGTGGGAGTGTAGGAGCGTGGTGTGTGGGCAGTGTAGGAAGTGGTGTGTGGGAGTGTAGGAGCATGGTGTGTGGGAGTGTAGGAGCGTGGTGTGTGGGAGTGTATGAGCGTGGTGTGTGGAGTGTAGCGAGCGTGATGTGTGGGAGTGTAGGACGTGGTGTGTGGGATTTAAGCGTGGGTGTGTGGAGTGTAAGAGCATGGTGTGTGGGAGTGTAGGAGCGTGTGGTGTGTGGGAGTGGGGGAGTGTAGGAAGTCGTGGGTGTAGGAGGCGTCGGTGTGTGTGAGTGTAAGGAGCGTGTTCGTGTGGGAGTTGTAGGAGTGTGGTGTGTGAGCTGTAGGAGCGTGGTTGGGAGTGTAAGAGCGTGGTTTGGGAGTGTAGGAAGCGTGGTGTGTGGGAGTTGTGATGTAGCGTGTTGGTGTAGATGTAGGCTCGTGGGAGTGTATGATGTGCGAGTGTGAGCGTGGTGTCGGAGTGTAGGAGCGTGCGTGTAGTGGAGCGTGGTTGTTGTGGGAGTGTGAGGATTGGTGTTGTGGAGTTTAGAGGAGTGGGTCGGTGTAGACGGTGTGAGGTTGGAGCAGGTAGAGGGTGTGTGATCGTGAACGGGGTGGTTAGGACGCTTGAGTGAGGAACTGGTTGTGGGCAGTGTAGAAGCCGTGTTGTTGCGGATCAGCGGCCCTCACAAGCCATCTCCCCTTCTCCTATACCCCAGGCAGGCGGCCCAGGCAGCACAGCAGTGGCCCCTCCCATGAGGACTGGTATGTTAATCAGTGGGATTAGGGATTCCAATTGAGTAAAATGTGATGGAAAAGGTCTTTGAATTACATGTACCCCCCTACCCACTAATCCACTGCCCTACCGCTCCACCAATGTCAGGGCCCCACCGCCAAGGCCAGCACCAGAGCGGCGACACGCCCCCCCACCCACAGTACCACGAGCAGGACTGAGAGGGTTAGTTGTATTGTGACCCCCAACCGTAGCTTCATGGTGTCCACGATCACACATACACAGGGTGTGGAGGGAGGGAGGGAGGGAGGGAGGGAGGATGACTCTCCTGGCATGAGTGATATCTAATCAACGTTGTTTGTCCCACAGGGACAGTGGTGCAAGGAGGGGGGGGGAGGGGGGGGGGGGGGACACTGTTCCCTCTCCAAAGCAATAGATCAGTATCTCTCAAGCGACAGTTTACCCTCACACCCATCACACACAGTAAATACAACCTGACAGACAGTCACAGCACCAAGAGCACCGCGCCGTCTGCCATGAGTTGTTCCTACCCTTTAGCCTGCACCTTTAAACCCTGTCCTTCACCTCTCATCAATCTCTTCCTACTCCTCGCTTGTTGTATTCCTGCTCCCTTGTTTAGACTGAGCAGCCTCCTCCACTGCCGTTTTGCATCCTATTACTAGAGTGACAAATTATTGTAAGTATGTTGGTGAGAGTAAGCTGCTTCTCTCTAAATCCACCCAGATCCCTCCATTAATAGAAGCTAGGCAAAACAAGTAACATCCTCTCCTCTCTCTCTCTCTCTCTCTCTCTCTCTCTCTCTCTCTCTCTCTCTCTCTCTCTCTCTCTCTCTCTCTTCTCTCTTCTCCTCTCTCTCTTTCTTTCTCTTTCTTTCCCCTCTCTCCTCTCGCTCTCTCTCTCTTTCTTTCTCTTTCTTTCTTTCTCTTTCTTCTTTCTCTTTCTATTCCTCCTCTCTCTCTCTCTCACATCTACCCAACCCCCAACAACAGCCCACACACCACACACACACAACACACACACACACACACACACACACACACACACACACACACACACACACACACACGACAACACACACACACAACACACACACACGCTCCTACACTCCCACACACCACGTTCCTACACTCCCACACACCACGCTCCTACACTCCCACACGCCACGCTCCTACACTCCCACATACCACTGTCATGATGTTGGCCTGTGGTTAAGGTTTATGACCCCCCATAAATACCTTTCTCCATTTCCTCTCTCTTGACTCTACAGAAGGACTCTTGAATAGCCTTTGTTAAACATAGAGTCTGGGAACATCAAAAGGTGGGGTGAAAGGAACCATATTTCGGTAATCCAACCAGCTGAAAATATGCGTTGGTACTAAATGAATATGATGCCAGATCAGTTGGCGTCTGAGACATTATGACTGATGACAGGATGACATAAACTGTATCTTGGAAAGTCTACACATTCTAGTTATCAGATTCACATGGAATTGTTGTGCAATTTAAATGTTAAAATATGAAACTATTAGTGAAAAGATGAAATGTGGTTTTAGCTTCCAAATGAGAGAATTGGGTTTTCATAAGGTTAAAGCTCTGCTCACTCAGTGGCCCGCCCATGTGAACAGACATGGGTTGTAAACTATGAAACACACCCTTCTCTCCCTCCCCTATATGAGCCCTTTACGAAAATATAACTTTCTGTTCTGATGACATTAGGGCGACAGTCCTATGTTGAAAGTGTTCAGATAAGAAGCTGTTCCAGGGACGTGAGGACTTTCAGTCCCCGCGTTGAAAGGACAAAGATCACCTAAAGAACTAAGCCGACCTCAGCGTGAGCTCTGGTTGAACAACAAGGACCTAGCGAAATTAGCATCGAATTTCAATGTGAAGGTGACGACCTATACCTGCCGAAAGGATGAATTACGACTATACCAGCCGGAATATAGCATGAGCTAAAAGTATGGCAACTTGGTATGAACTTTGAACTCTTATTCACTCCAGAAGTGATACCTCCTAGCCGTTGACTTGTCAGCGGCCGCTGTAAACGTGGGCTAGGAAAGGACGGATAAAGGGGCTGTTCTAACAAACAACACGATACTACCAAGTATCCAGTTTACCACCAGAGACACTCCTCAAAGGACAAGGAAGATCTCTGGTGGGCAACACAGCCAGCATCTACGACCAACCTACCGAAGCGCAGCTCAGAGTAAATATTTATTGCATTCTCCTTTTTCAAATGGGCGGTAATTTAGAATGCATAAGATACTGTATTTACGATAGCATGGCTTCTCCCTTTGTTCCTCAAGTCTTCCCGCTCTTTCACTCAAACCCAACCCCCTTTCCTTTGTGTAACCAGCAGTCATGTCGGCTCCGTCCACCAGGGACGTTTTCTGTATGACATAATATCCATTCTGTGTTTGTGTAATTCTGTGTGGTTATTTAGGCATTTAGTAAATAAATAATTAAACCAAAGTTTGTATTGCTGATTCAACTTGTTAGCCAGGGTTCGTGACCAAGAATTCTACAATGTTCAGATGAGGCTGATATAAGGTGACGATTAATATTGACTGCTAGTGATGTAAAAGATTACTAGGTCTTTAAGAGTTTATTTGGAAGATAACAGCTCTATAAACATTATTTCGTGGTGCCCCGACTTTCTAGTTAATTATCTACCTGATTAGCTTAATCAGGTAATATTAATTACAGAGAAATGATTTTATAGAATAGCAATTCCATCTTCACTTAATCCGGCATAGCCAAAGACACGACACCACGCTCCTACACTCACACACCACGCTCTTACCACTCCCACACTCCTACACTCACACCACCACCACACTCCTACACTCACACACACCACGCTCCTACACTCACACACACCACGCTCTATACTCACACACACCAACGCTCCTACACTCACACACACCACGCTCTTACACTCACACACACCAAGCTCCTACACTCACACACACCACGCTCCTTACACTCCACCACACTCCTACACTCACACACACACGCTCCTACACTCACACCACACCACGCTCCTACACTCACACACACCACGCTCCTACACTCACACACACACACACCACGCTCCTACACTCACACACCACGCTCCTACACTCACACACCACGCTCCTACACTCCCACACCACGCTCCTACACTCACACACAGTCGTGAGTACACACAGTAATGTAGTCAGACATTGACAACATAAATTGACCAGATGAATCACTGCCAGCTGTGATAAGTCAGTCTACACTGACGAAGAGATATCTGAAGTGATGAGATGCTGCTTGAGTCTGTGGTAGAAAACAACCCTTTAGTAAATGAAGTGAAAACCCTGAGAGAAAACCAAGAGTCTCGTAATGTTATCATACTGATCTATTGTTACAGCTCTGTGACCAAACCAGAGACTCCAGACTGGATCAATCAGCGCCTAGCTTTACCGCTAGACAGGAGGTGGAATAGAATTCCATTGGGAGATATCGACAGGGAGTTTTCCCCCTTGGGTCTGTAACACACACACATACGCACGCACACACAAACACCCGCGCACACGCACCAACACACACACGGACACTTCTGCTGTCCAGCCACCATTAGCAACTGTGACACATGGATCCTAACGCCTCAACACTGCCAAACCCCGGCCAACCCTGTCGTGCTCCATAGAGATTATTTTAGGTGGATTAGACCCACACACACACAAGAATAAATAGCAGCTGGATTAAGTGTAGGGACTGAATCACTCCAATCATTGTGTTGGTTATTACAGTCTCTATCCGTAGCCAGAATCAGATTAAACTGGAGTACACGACTCTATTGACAGAGTCTCACTCTGTATTTTAGGAAAGCGTTTAGCAGTCTATATATTTTATTTAACCTTTATTTAACCAGGCAAGTCAGTTAAGAACCAATTCTTCTTTTCAAAGACGGCCTAGGAACAGTGGGTTAACTGCCTTGTTCGAGGGCAGAACGACAGATATTTACCTTGTCGGCTCGGGGATTCGATCTAGCTTTCCTATGAGACGGAACAGACATTCTGGGAATAGGGGTCGTAGAAGAACTCTTTTCCAAGCCTGGCCAGTGTAGCCAGCACCGCTCATTCTATATGTTGAGTGTAGAATGTTCTCTTCACCTTTTAGAATGAAGCAATAAAGCCAGAGCGGGTGTGGTATATAGCCAATATACCACGGCTAAGTGCTGTTCTTTCGCACGACGCTACGTGGATTACCTAGATAGAGCTCTTAGCCGTGGTACAGTCTATCGGCCATATATCACAAACCCCCGAGGTGACTTACTGCTATTATGAACTGGTTACCAATGTAATTAGAGCAGTAAAAATACATGTTTTGTCATACCCGTGATATACGGTCTGATATACCATGGCTGTCAGCCAATCAGCATTCAGGGCTCGAACCACCCAGTTTATAATGGAGGCTTATACAGAGCTAGCTGTGAATGACCTGGGGGCAGTTAATGGTCTTCTAAGACCATGGAAGATGACCCCAATAAAAAGGTTGAAAGCCCATTGGTTGGACCAGGGGTGGAATCTAGTGTGGTACAGACAGGAGAGGATTGTGGATAGGGATGTTGTATTACAGGAGGTATATGTGCAGCACTCATGAACTGTAAAAATGTTCTTTAAAATTAGGAAAACATATAAATACGTGGATGTGTAAGAGAGGACTGGAAACTAGTGGTATGAGTCATATTATRCAAAAACACATGCAGCCACACACACGCACACAGACGCACGCGAGCAYGCACACACACACACRCACACACACACACTTACAGAGGGCGTATTGTGAACAGTGTCAGCAGGCAGTTTGGAGTGTCAACACACACAGGCTAAGACTAGCAGGACTCTGACTGAGGAGGATTGTGTGTGAGAGAGAGAGAGAGAGGAAGACGAAGAAAGAAAATATATTTTACCCAACTTTTCCTGAAAACACAAATGGAATGATTAGGATGTCACTATGTGTGTGTGTGTGTGTGTGTGTCCCTAAGAGTCAAATCATACAAAGACCTCTGAAATGGTTGAATCCTTCATGAATGTAACACGATTTGTGGATTGAAATGAAGTATTTAAAATGTGAGTGTGTACGTCCGTGTGTGTGAGGCTGTCCTGAACGAGGCTGTCCTGAACGAGGCTGTCCTGAACGAGGCTGTCCTGAACGAGGCTGTCCTGTTCTTTGTACTTTGAAGGCGGGGAATTGATAAGGAAGACATGTGTCTTCATCCATCTCTGCTTCGACCACTTTACCACACTGAAAAGCTCCTGTACGAGGACCAAATATCAATTCATCCCTCCTTCTCTCCCTCTGTTCACCAGCCATCCTCCACCTCTCTCCCTGGTCCAGCCAGAGCAGGGGTCTGAGAGGGGCCACAGGTTGTCAGGTAGTGAATGCTTCCTGTGTTCATCTCTTTCATCCTAAAGCCCAAATAGTGTGGTGGGACAGAAGTAGCATGTATGTATAGTGAATGAGACTGGATCACACAGCTGTCTTATAAATGGGAATGTACAGTCCAGAAACAACATGGCCGCCACACCAGTCCAGTAAAAACATGATTGACTGTAGAACTGTACACAGACGGAATCCTATGCTTCTTACCAGGGGGGTGAGTTGGGAAGTGAAGAAAACTTGTTTAAAATTCTAAGTGCTTATGAGGTGTCAGTCTCCACATAATGTATTTTATTCATAAACCGTTTTTGTAATGTTTCGGTTTTATTCATGTAAAGTCAATGTTCATGTGTATGTCATGGAAATGAACAGTATAATTGGGAATCAGGTAAGGTCCGTTCACAACAATAGCGTGTTGCTAAACAGCTCACGTCGCTCCACTGGTGTGCTGTTTATCCCATTCTCTGTGAAACAAAACCCATTACACGCACGCACGCACGCACGCCACACACACGCACGCACGTACGCACGCCACACACACGCACGCACGCACGTACGCACGCCACACACACACACACACTGCCCTCATATCTCCATGGAGGGCCTTTCACACTCAAGGAGTTCTGTGCTCTTTTCCAGCACTTTAAAAATGACTTTGGGCAAAGAGCTCTGCTGTTGAGCAGCCTGCTCAGTCAGATGCTGCCTCTGCTCTGCCAGTGGAAGTTAACGCAGATATCAAACATCCAAATGCTGCTTAATAGAGCCGCGATGGCGAGGACATTAACATGCAAATAGCTTTCCTGACTGTGGCGAACAAGCTCCACTGAACATGTGTCATTATGGGGGAACTTAGCAAATCAACTGGAAAATGTAGTCAGGGAAAAATGCATACCAGATCATAAAAGTTGCAAAAYGTTTCCTGAGTATGGCATTGAAATACA
>NC_036860.1:71752243-71758589 GCF_002910315.2 Salvelinus sp. IW2-2015
TGATGTAAAAATGTCTGGTGCCAGAAACGGACTGGTATTTCAGGCAAATTCCAGATAGGCTGGTGGATCTTTCTTGGCTGGTTAAAATGTTGTTGTTTTTGCGCAAAATGATAATTATTCCACCTGATCTCATACTTTCACTTCGGGATTTGACGTAAATGACCAAACGTCGATATTTGACAACAACAAAATCCGCGTGGTTACAGGGTTCATTCCGCGTGGTTACAGAAACAACTCAAAGGGTTAAGTGTAGGTATTCATTCCGAGTGGTTAAGGTTAGTGCATAAAACAAAAAATAATAAACAATGCTGTTTCCATTTCGTATCATCAAGTACTCTGCTTTCTGGAGCAGGTATTCCCAAACTGGGCTACGCACAATGCCGTCGGGGGTGCGCCAAATAAAAATGTGATTCAAATAAACAATATATAAATTATTCACATTTTCAAACAGTCCATTTACATTTTCCAACAGGGCTATACATTTGGGTGAGTTTTTTTCTTCCCTCGCCTGAGTAGCCTCGTTTCAGTGGCAAAAATCAAATAAAATTGTCTAGTGTTCAGCGAAATAACAACACAATGTCAAATACAGCTAGCCTAGTCAAGTAATTAACATCCAATCACATTAACTGTTACACTCTCGCGGGAATTCCACTAACGGTCCGTATGTAGCCAAACGTAGCTGCTGCTCATTCAGTTTGCTCGAAAATGGATAAGTGGTTAAAAAAAGTAAGGCCCGGGTCCATAGAGAAACATACCAGCTCTACTGGTAGTAAGCATTGTCCGAGCTGTGTTGTACCATCATTTTTAGATTCTTTTCGGTGAGCAACGGCGTATATCGACGTTCTCAGTCCCTATCAGGACATTTCCAAAAATGGGCCAGTGTGTTAGAAATGCACGGGATGATCTCTGGTCCCAGGCTGCCCCTGGCTGGAAGTGTATGACTATTTAATTAAATGTTTTATTTCACTAGGCAAGCCAGTTAAGAACAAATTCTTATTTTACAATGACAGCCTACCCCGGCCAAACCCTCCCCTAAAACGGACGACGCTGTGCCAATTGTGCGCCACCCTATGGGGACTCCTATGACACAGCCGGTTGTGAACCAGGGTCTGTAGTGACGCCTCGAGCACTGAGATTCAGTGCCTTAGACCGCTGCACCACTCGGGAGCAAACTATTCCATGGTTGTAGCTACCTGTGAGGCAGAGTAGCAGTAGTCAGTGATAGACGGCAGTACATTTAAATTGAAAAGACACAGCGTATACAGAATAAATATTATAAATGGAGGTCAAACCACCGCTGTCGGCTAGTAATTGGTCCCAGAGTGTCAGTGGTGTAATGCCCCTGTATGTTTGTTCTGGGCTAGCCAGCACACATACTCCACGCACACACACACAGACACACACGCTTGCATGTAATGTACCCAGTCTCTCATTACCTTGTCAGTCTATGCAACTGGAAGAAAAACAGAGGAATGACAGAATGCTAAAGACCAAATCTGACAGATGAGTTGGGAAACAGAAAAGCAGGTTGGAATTTATTGTGATGAGTCATGGCCGGCGGCAGCTCTGCAGGGTAGTCACCTAGCTGGCCACGCCACAAAGTCATAAAATCTGATTTTAATCCTAACCATAAAACCCTAACCTTAACCACATTGCTAACCTTATGACTAACCCTAATGTTAAATTAAACAAATAAAATATTATCATGATTTTTTAAATAATCTATATAGCCAATGTTGACTTTGCAGCCCGCCCATCTAGTGGATATCGTTCACTCTCCTGTAGACAAGATTCTTCCCAATAAACATCAACATGTAACGAAATACCCTGTTTGATGAACACAAGAGAGGAACCTTCAAGCAAATACAGTTGAA
Organism: Salvelinus sp. IW2-2015; assembly: GCF_002910315.2. Lineage (NCBI taxonomy): Eukaryota > Metazoa > Chordata > Actinopteri > Salmoniformes > Salmonidae > Salvelinus > Salvelinus sp. IW2-2015. The sequence goes on from NC_036860.1 coordinate 71,754,118, forward strand.
GTCGGAAGTTTATATACACTTAGGTTGGAGTCATTTAAAACTCGTTTTTCAACCACTTCCACAAATTTCTTGTACAACTATAGTTTGGCAAGTCGGTTAGGACATCTACTTTGTGCATGACACAAGTTCATTTTTTCAACCCAATTATTTACAGACGATTATTTCACTTATAATTCACTGTTATCACATTCCAGTGGGTCAGAAGTTTACATACACTAAGTTGACTGTGCCTTTAAACAGGTTGGAAAATTCCAGAAATGATGTCATGGCTTTAGAAGCTTCTGATAGGCTAATTGACATCATTTGAGTCAATTGGAGTGTACCTGTGGATGTATTTCAAGGCCTACCTTCAAACTCAGTGCCTCTTTGCTTGACATCTTGGGAAAATCAAAAAGAAATTAGCCAAGACCTCAGAAAAAAATGTAGACTCCACAAGTCTGGTTCATTCTTGGAGCAATTTTCAAACGTCTGAAGATAACCACGTTCATCTGTACAAACAATAGTACGCAAGTATAAACACCATGGGACCACGCAGCCGTCATACCACTCAGGAAGGAGAACCGTTCTGTCTCCTAGAGATGAACATACTTTGATGCGAAAAGTGCAAATCAATCCCAGAACAACAGCAAAGGACCTTGTGAAGATGCTGGAGGAAACAGGTACAAAAGTATCTATATCCACAGTAAAACGAGTCCTATATCGACTTAACCTGAAAGACCACTCAGCAAGGAAGACGCCACTGCTCAAAAACCGCTATAAAAAAGCCAGACTATGGTTTGCGACTGCACATGGGGACAAAGATCGTACTTTATGGAGAAATGTCCTCTGGTCTGATGAAATAAAAATAGAACTGTTTGGCCATAATGACCATTGTTATGTTTGGAGGAAGAAGGGGGTGGCTTGCAAGCCGAAGAACACAATCCCAACTGTGAAGCACGGGGGTGGCAGCATCATGTTGTGGGGTGCTTTGGTGCAGGAGGGACTGGTGCACTTCACAAAATAGATGGCATCATGAGGCAGGGAAATTATGTGGATATATTGAAGCAACATATCAAGACATCAGTCAGGAAGTTAATGCTTGGTCGCAAATGGGTCTTTCAAATGGACAATGACCCCAAGCATACTTCCAAAGTTGTGGCAAAATGGCTTAAGGACAACAAAGTCAAGGTATTGGAGTGGCCATCACAAAGCCCTGACATCAATCCTATAGAACATTTGTGGGCAGAACTGAAAAAGCGTGTGCGAGCAAGGAGGCCTACAAACCTGACTCGGTTACACCAGCTCTGTCAGGAGGAATGGGCCAAAATTCACCCAACTTATTGTGGGAAGCTTGTGGAAGGCTACCTGAAACTTTTGACCCAAGTTAAACAATTTAAAGGCAATGCTACTAAATACTAATTGAGTGTATGCAAACTTCTGACCCATTGGGAATGAAAGAAATAAAAGCTGAAATAAATCATTCACTCTATGTATTTGGCAAAGGTGTCTGTAAACATCCGATTTCAACTGTACAGTCCATGTCTTTCTCTTCTTATTCAAACTATATTGAGGGATACAGTAAACTAACTTGTATTTGTACAGTTATTGCTTACATCAGCATAGCACTGCCTCATAAATAATCCCCGTCAACCTCTGGGAATTAACGGCTTCATGTTTAGACAACATGATGTGGCTTCACTTTCAAGGCACAAACCAAAACACAGGCACATCTCCAACAACAACCATCATGTTGCTACACTTCATCTTTATAGAGAGCTAAATGTGGATGATTGAATTGTCCCCTGTTGATTCTGTTAATCATTTGACTATTATGCCACTTCCAACTGTCTGCAGTAACTATCTAGAGGCACATGGAGTCAGAACTGTCCCACATCCCTTGGTAAGTGTGGGACCGGGGGCTCCCTGCCCCTCTCCCAGGGCCCGGGTGCTCTTCCCTTACCCTCTGATTACTCCTCCTATTGGGTAATAGAGTGATTTATCCCCAGTAGGACGCCCCCCCCCCCCCTCTCTCCCCAATCCAAGTCCTGGCTATTAGCCCCTAGTCAGCCCAGGTCCCAGAACAGAGCAGGCTCACACGCAATTAGACCTTCTGCCTAATATTAGCTCAATGGGAGAGGGAGGAAGGGAGGGAGAGAGAGAGGAAGGAAAGGAGAGAGTGAGAGGGAGAGAGGGAAGAGAGAGAGAGAGGAGGGGAGAGAGAGGGAGAGAGGGGAGGGAGAGAGAGGGAGTGAGCGGAGAAAGAGAAAGAGGGAAGGAAGGAGGGAAAGAGAGAAGTGAATGATGGAGAGAGAAAGAGGGAGAGAGGGAGGGAGGGAGGGATAAGACTAGGATGACAAAAGAGAGAGAGAGAGACTAGGATGACAGTAAGAGAAGCGAGAGATTAGATGACAGTAAGCGAGAGAGAGAGGGACTAGGATGACAGTAGAGCGAGAGAGAAGAGACTAGGATGACAGTAAGAGAGAGAGAGACTAGGATGACAGTAAGAGAGAGAGAGAGACTAGGATGACAGTAAGAGAGAGAGAGAGAGAATAGATGACAGTAAGAGAGAGAGAGAGAGAGAGAGAGATTAGGATGACAGTAAGAGAGAGAGAGAGAGAGAGACTAGGATTAAGTAAGAGAGAAGTAGAGACTAGGATGACAGTAAGAGAAGAAATAAGAGGGACTAGGATGACAGTAAGAGAGAGAGAGGACTGGAGGATGGACAGTAAGAGAGAGAGAGACTAGGATGACAGTAAGAGAGAGAGAGAAGACTAGGATGACAGTAAGAGAGAGAAGAGAGACTAGGATGACAGTAAGAGGAGAGAGAGAAAGAGATTAGGATGACAGTAAGAGAGAGAGAGAGAGCTAGGATAACAGTAAGAGAGAGAGAGAGAGACTAGGATGACAGTAAGAGAGAGAGACTAGGATGACAGTAGAGAGAGAGAGGACTATATGACAGAAGAGAGAGAAAGAGAGACTAGGATGACAGGTAAGAAAGAGAGAGACTAGGATGACAGTAAGAGAGAGAGAGAGACTAGGATGACAGTAAGAGAGAGAGAGAGAGAGACTAGGATGACAGTAAGAGAGAGCCAGAGGGGCAAAGAGAAGAAGAAAAAATGAAAAGAGAAAGAAACCGCGACAGAGCAGAAGACGGGTAAAGGAGAGCGACTAACGGTAGGTTGCTGAATAAAAGAAAAGCACACAGCGACATGGCTGGAGCCTGCAGGTGACACTTGAGACAAAGTGAGCTGCTGCACGGAGCACGTCGCTGTGGCAGCCTGTCGGCTTCCCAGTAGACACTGCAGTAAAATACAGCCATTTCTCAACCCAACAGGTGTCAGGATGACATATCTCCTCCGTTTAAGAACGAGGAAAAGGGAAAGGGATATCTGTCTATCCACACACACAGGGCTGAGCACACAGCAGGACTAGAGTAGGACGTTGAAGAGCCGAGCTAGGAAAACAGCACTGCATTTCTCCACACAGACAATGAAGATGTTCATTCCAACAGGCTATACTAGAGCGGCAGCAAAAACCAAATGACACAAAGCACTTCAGCTTTCCCTGAGTGAGACAGGTCACAAATTGGTCTCTGAAATGACTCAAGTAAAGGAAAGGTAACACCATGTTACAGTGCATTAGGCACTTCTTCTAACCGGTCTTTAATTCAGGCGTGTTTGTCCCTTCAACTTGTCCTCCTGTGGCTGTGTGTGAGAGAGAGTGTGTGACATTGAGAGCGTGGCACCATGGCGACAGAGACACAGCGCCGATGTCATTACCGTCCCATCAAGCCCTCTGCTCAGCGTGTCAGCCAATCGTTGAGTGATAAGAGGCGATTATGGGCTGCACAGCCAGGCAGGGACTCCGGGAAGGACCGCCACCCGCCGTCCACCACGCAATCTACAGTGTAGCCTGGCTGGGAAGATGAGGATGATTGCGACGGCTGGGAACACCAAACAACCTTGGCCTCTTTCTGAGTGGAGAAGATTGTTTGGATGGAGAAAAGCTTGCTGCTTTTAAACACCGTTCTCCTGAAAACGGTGTGGGTTTCGAACCCACCACCCCAGGCTTCAATACACCCTCATACAATATAGCGGCACCCATTTCAAAGAATTGACATTCTAAAGGCAACATATTTGGCCATGAGAGCAAGGTCACAGTCAAGCGGAAGCTCTAGCAAACTGCATGTAGTCAGCTCCCCTCGCGGGCTCACCTTCATCAGACAGAGCAGATAGAAGCTCTCCTACTGTATGCTCCTTTAGTCCTTATCAGGGAGGGAGACGACTGATAACACTGCATGGACTCATTTAAAAATGACAGATTAGCAGAGAAAGAGGATAGTGAAATGTGCTGAATGGTGTTGCATCATAAGCTGGCTGCTAGGAGCTGATGCTGACACTGGTGTATTTACTATGCATGGGGCTCCAAGGTTTATACTGCTCTCTCTCTCTCTCTCTCTCTCTCTCTCTCTCTCTCTCTCTCTCTCTCTCTCT
>NC_036860.1:71758614-71775241 GCF_002910315.2 Salvelinus sp. IW2-2015
TCTCTCTCTCTCTCTCTCTCTCTTCGTCTCTCTCTCTCATATCTCTCTCTCATCCATACATCATCATTACTTCTTTAGTCTTCTGAAAAAAGACCACAAACAAGTACATGGTCGAAGAGACTGGTACAACACGTGAATCTGCAAGATGAGGACCTCACAGGACACGGTTAGATACAGTTGAAAGGGTGAGGAAGTCAGACAGGTAGATATCAGTTGGGAAAGGTGACTGTACAACACGAAGTCATTGAAAGATGAGACTGGTCCACAACATCTTGAAAGAAGAGACTGTTCACCAGACCGTAGATATAGTTGGAAGGTGAACTTGTCAAAACACGTACATGCGGTTTGGAAAGGGAACTGTCAACATATACACGTAGATATCATTGGAAAGGTGAGACTGTCACACACGTACTGTCAGTTGAAAGGTGGACGGTCAACCACACTACATGTCGGTGGAAAGGTGAGACGACAACAGTACATGTCGTTGGAAAGGTAGACTGTCACAACAACGACTTCGGTTGAAAGGTGAAGACTGTAAGACACACGTAGAACAGTGGAAAGGAGACTGTACCAACGACGTACTGTCCGGAATCAGGCAAAAGGTTGAGACTGAGCTCTCCATACCACAACACGTGATCAATTGTCGGTTGGAAAGGAGTGAGATTCGTCAAACCCATGTCGATGGGAATAGCTGTTGAGACTGTGCAACTAACACGTCTTGTCGTGAAAGGTGAGACGTACGCACTAGATATCAGTTTGGAAGGTGAACTGAGGGTCACAGAACACGTAGTGTAGGTCGCGTCAGTCAAGGTGAGGACGACTCAACGTCCATTGTCAGTTGGAATGTAGACTCTCTGTACAACACTGAGTCGTTGGAAGGCGAGACTGAGTCACCAAAACACGTACATTTCGGTTGGAAGGAGACGTCACATACACGTAACATGTGTCGGTTGGAAAGTGAGAATCGGTTCACCAACACGAGCATGTCGTTGGAAAGAGCTGTCACCAACACTACGTGTCGGTTGAAGGTGAGACTGGTCACCTAACACGTACGTGTCGGTGGAATGTGAGACACAGATACCTACTACTACATCGGTTGGAAAAGGTGGAGACTGTCACCAACACGTAAGTGTCGGTGAAAGGTGGACGTACAACACGTAATGTCAGTTGGAAAGATGAACTGTCACCGTAACGTAGATTCAATTGGAAAGGTGAGACTCCACCAAACTTTACATGTCAGTTGGAAAGGTGAGACTGGTCACACACGTAATGTGGGTCGAAAGATAACTGCACAACCGACTCAGTGTCGGTCGAAAGGTAACTGTCACAACAACGTAGAATGTCGGTCCGAAAGGTGAGACTGTCAAAACACGACGTGTGGTCCGGACAAGGTGAGACGTCACCAAAGTACATGTCGGTTGGAAAGGTGAGACTGTCACCAACAGTCGTCGGTTGGAAATAACTGCAACCGTCTGTCGGTGAAAGGTGAGACTGTCACACACGTACGTGTCTTGGAAAGATGAGACGTCAACAACTACATGTCGGTCTGGACAGGTGAACTGTCACAACACTAATTGTAGTTGGAAAGGTGAAAGCTGTCCACCACCAGTACAATGTCGGTGGAAGGTAGACTGTCACCAACAGTACGTGTCAGTTGGAAAAAAAACTGTAAACACTACATGTCGGTGGAAAGTGAGACTGTCACAACCAGTACTGTTGGAAAGGATGAGACGTCACCAACACGTAATGCGTTGAAAGTGAGACGTAACACACACTAATTCGGTGAAGGTGAGACTTCACAACACGTACTTGCGTCGCGATGAGACGTCACCACAGACGTGTCGGTTTGGAAAGGTGAGACGTCCACCAACACGACATGCGGTCGGAAAGATAGACGTCCCAACACTAACATGTGGTCGGAAGATGAGACTTCCACCAACGTCATGTGTCGGAAAATGAGACCGTCACCCACAACGTGATGTTGGAAGGTGAGACTGTCACCAGCATTATGCGGTTGAAAGGTGAGATTGTCAGACACGTAGAATCAGTGGAAGGTGAGACCTGTCACCGAACACGTACGGTCTTGGAAAGATGAGACCGTCACACACGTACTGCGGTCGGTAAAGATGAGAACGTCACCAACACGAATGTCAGTTGAAAGATGAGAACTGTCACAAACTAGTGTGGCTCGGAAAGATGAGATGTCACCAACACGTACTGTCGGTTGGAAGGGAGGGGGATGAACGTACCACCGTACGCGGGAAAGATGAGACGTCACCACAGTAGATGTCAGGTTGGAAGATGAAAGAACTGTCACCAACACTACGTGTCGGTCGGAAAGACTTAGACTGTCCCAAACGTAATGTCAGTTGGAAAGATAGACTGTTCACCAACACTACGTTCGGTCGGAAAGAGAGACTGTCACAACAAGTACGTGTCGTTGGAAAGAGAGACTGTCCACAACACGTCGTGCGGTCGGAAAGATGAGACTGTACCAACACGTAGATGTCAGTTGGAAAGATGAATGTCACAACACGTACGTGTCGTTTGGAAAGAGAGATGTCACCAACCGTAGTGTCGGTTGGAAAGGTAGATGTCACCAACCGTAATTTCGTTTGAAAGGTGAGACTGAGCACAACCAGTAATATCAGTTTACAAAATGAGACTGTCACAAACAGTAATTTCGGCGAAAGGTGAGATTCAAACAACACGCGGTGGAAAGGTGAGACTGCAAACTGAAATAGGAGGATTAGTTGGTTAAAGTGATACTGTCACCTCATACGCTTAGTCATATCAATTGCAAGGTGAGACTAGTAACCAAACACGTAGATAAAGTGGAAAGAGTTCGAGACTGTCACAACAGACAAACGGAGGAGGGATAATACTATCAGTGCGAAAACAGGATGAGACTGGCACCACGACGATATTCGAGTTAAATAGACTTCACGAACCACGTGCGTTCGTGAGACAAGACGTAACACACGTAATAATTAAAATAAGTACAAAACGGTACGTGTTGAAGGATAGACTACAACCATCAGTTATTAGACTTCACCAACAGTATGTCATATGTTCACTTCACCAACGTAATATAGTTAAAGATAGACCTTTCACCAAACTATGTCTCGAACATAACTCACTGAGTTACATGTTTTAAATAACTTCACAACAGTAGATTCAGTTGGGAAATGAGGACTGTCACCACAACGTATGATAGTTTGAATAATGCACCAACACGTACATGTCGTCGAAATAGATGACGACAGTACGTTTTTGAAATAGACTGCAACCGGTAGAATCAAGTCTCGAAAGTAAACTGTCACCACACGTAGGATCTCAGTATCGAAAGATGGAGACGGTCACGGACAACTGTCGTAGGGAATGTGAGATGGGCACGCATCCAAACCGTAGATATCAGTTGGAAAGGTGAGAACTGTCACCGAACACGTAGTGTCGTGGAAAGGGAGCTGTCACAACGTAGATGCGGTGGAAAGTGAGACTGTCACCAAACAGAGATGTGGTTGGAACGGTGAACTGTCCCCATAACAGTACTTGTCGTGAAAGACTGACAGACGTCACAGATAGATATTAAGTTGAAAGGGAGACTGTCCAAACAACGTATTCACGAAAGATGAACTCGAGTCAACCAACAGTAACGGCGGTTTGAGAAAGAGAGACGTCACCAACACTTAGATATCAGTTGGAAAGGTGAGACAGCGTCCACAACACGTAGATATCATCGGAAAGTGAACTCACCAACATACGTGTCGTTGAAAGGTGAGAACGAGCACCACACGTAATGTCATTGGAAAGGTGAGACTGTCACACACTGATCATCTTGGAAAGAAGAGTCAACACTATCGTCGGAAAAGTGAGACGTCCACGACAAGTACATTCGTGAAGGAGACTGCACCAACACTAGAATCATGAAGGTGAACTGTCACCAACACGTGATATCATTGAAAGTGAGACGTCACAACACGTACATGTCGTCGAAAGGTGAGACTGTCACCAACAACTAGTGTCGGTTGAGAAAGGTGACGACTGTAACTAGACCTTGGAAGGTAGACTTACGACAGTAGAATCAGTTGGAAAGAGGAGACTGTATCCGACAACGTACATGTCGTGGAAAGGTGAGAACTGCAACCAAATAAGATACAGTTGGAAGGTGAGACGTCACCAACGAAATAATCAGTTGGAAAGGTGAGACTGTCAACCAACACGTAGATGGTTGGAAAGGTGAGACTGTCACCAACACGTAGCTTCGTGGGAAAGTGAGACTGTCACCACCGTACTTGTGGATCGGAAAGGTGAACAGTCACCAACACGTAATATAGTTGAAAGATGAGACTGTCACCACACGTAATGTCAGTTGGAAAAGGTGAGACTGTCACAGCATGTTACATGTGTTGGAAGTGAAGATGCACCGAACGTAGATACAGTTGGAGGTGAGACTGTCACCAACAACGTACGTGATGGTGGAAGATAACTGTTCACCGACACGTCGGTCGGTCGGAAGATGGGACTGTCACCAACAGTAGATTCAGTTGGAAAGTGAGAATGTCTACCAGCATGTACATGTCGGTTGGAAAGGTGAGATTGTCACCCACAAAGACACTAGATATGCAGTGAAAGGTGAGACTGTCCAACACGACGTGTCGGTGAAAGATGAGACTGTCAACAACACGTAACGTGTGGTCGGAAAGATGAGAGCGTCACCGAACAGGGTAGATGTCAGTTGGAAGTGAGACTGTCACCAACACGTACGTGTCGAAAATGAGACCGCACCACACGTACGGTCGGTTGGAAAGATGAGACGTCACCACCGTACATGTTCGGTCGGAGAGAGACTGTCACCACACGTAGGAGTCAGTATGGACAGAGAGACTGTCACCAAACATCGTACGCTGTCGGTCGGAAAAGATGAGACTGTCACCAACACTAGATGTAGTTGGAAAGATGGACTGTACCACCACGGTACGTGTCGGTCGGAAAGATGAAGACTTCACCACAGTACGTGTCGGTGAAAGAAGATTCTGACAACACGTCGGTCGGTCGGAAAATGAACTGTGTTCACCAAACCACGATAAGCAGTTGGAAAAGATAATGGTCACCACACGTACGTGTCGGTTGGAAAGATGAGACTGTCACCAACACGAACGTGTCGGTTGGAAGGTGAACGTCACTCACACGTAATGTCAAGTCTGAAGGTGAAGACTGTACAAACGTGAATATCATTGAAAAGAGAAGACTGTCACAAACACGTAGATGTCGAATAGCAAAGGTAGACGTTCACCGACACGTACATGTCGGTTGAAGGAGATGTCACCCAACACGTAAGATATAGTTGCGACAAGGTGAGACTGTTCACCAACACGTAGATATCAGTTCGGAAGATGAGACCGTCACCACAGTACGGATCGGTTGAAGCTGAGACTGTCACAACACGTACGTGTGGTAAGCACAAAGATGCAGCTGCACACACGTAATTCAAGTTTGGAAATGATGAGACTGCACCACACGTACGTTCGGTGGAAGATAGACGTCACAACCACGTAAAGTGTCATTGGAAGGTGAACGCAAAACACGTAGATTGTCAGTGAAAGGTGAACTCGTCACACACGTGAATCAGTTGGAAAGGAAACCGTCACCAACACTAAGTGTGTCGGAAAGGTGAGACTGTCACCGACACTACACGTTACATGTCGGTGGAAAGTGAACTAGTCAACAACAGACGATACAGTTGAGTAGACTGTCACCACACGTAGATCAGTTGAACGGTGAGACTGTCACCAAGTACCATGTCGGTCGAAGGTGAACTGTACAACACTCGTGTCGTGGCAAAGTGAGACTGTCCCACACTAGAATCAGTTGAAAGGTGAGACTGTCACCAATCACGTAGATATCATTGAAAGGGGAGACTGTCACCGACACGTACAGTCGTGGAAAGGTGAGACTGCACAAAACACGTAATGTCGTTGGAAGGTGAGACTGTCACCAACACGTGAATCATTGGAAGGAGAAATGTCACAACACGTACTTGTGAAAGGTAAGACTGTCAACCAACACTCAGAATCAGTTGGAAGGTGAGCAGTCACCAACAAGTTAGTGTCGTTGGAATAGCGTGACACCTCCCCCGCCTCACTCAGTAGATGTCGGTGGAAAGGTGAAGATCTGTCACACACACAACACACCTACGACTCGCTAGGTTGAAAAGGTGAGACTGTCACTCCCCACCAACATACGCACTCGAATCGCTTCATCGTTAAAGATGAGGAACTGGTAACAGCACGTAGATTTATCGTTGAAGGTGAAGACCTGTCACCACACGTAGAATTAATCGAAAGTGAGACTGCACCTAACAAGCTACCAGCCCTGCATCCGCACTCTGGAAAGATGAACGGTCTCACAACACACACGTAGATATCCACCTTACTTCCCTATTCTTGGACCACCACAGCGCGTGAGACTGTCACCAAAACGTATACGTCCCACGCAAAACAAGCCAATGAGAACTGGCGTACAACCGGCGGTGGGAACAGTGCACGAAAGATACTGTCGGCTTGGAAGGTGCGACCTGGTCCAACGACGGTAAGAGGTGCGTACGAAGGTATTGGAGAAGGTGAGGAACTGTGCACCGGAAACAACGTAGAGTTCACAAGTTTCGAAAATAGAGCTGTCAACAAAACACGTAGATGTCGACCGCTAAGAAAGTTGTGATATCTATAGCTCGGTCACCGCGTAATGGATGGGTAGTGAGGCACTTGCGGAAGCGCCCAGGACACGTACATTATTGACACGATTAGAGAAACTGAGACTGGCTGACACCTGACGAACACCCCCCCACCGCCTAGAGGATCAACAGCTGCCTAGACAATGACTGTGTGAGTGTGTGTTTGTGCTGTGTGTATAGTGATGAACGTACAGAATGGCAGGACGGATAGGCTGTAGTGTACCCAAGTCAGTATGTTAACTTGTGGAGTGTGTGTGCCTACCCTAAGTGTGAAATGTTTGTAGAAGAGTGACCTGGTGTGTGTTTAGTTTGATCAGTGTGTTGTGTGTTGTGTGTGTGGTTAATAATAAGTAAATGACTCGACCTGTAAGTGTCAAAGCTGATAAATTATTTAACTTAGCTTGTGGATGGCTGTGGAAGGAAATATGAGGTGATGCTTGTGCTGCTAGATGCGAACTAACTACTTGCCTTGTGTGTGGTGAAATGATAATCGCAACCAGAACAGTAACAGAAAGATAATGCTTCACATACAGTACTGTGTCGAAAGTGATGAAGTCACAAGGACACTACGCTGTTAAGAGATCAGACTTACGTGTGTCACAACTATCGCAAATGAACGTACCAACACAAGGTCAATGATAGACTACAACCTACTTCTGTGGTGTAGAAAGATGAGACTCACCAAACACTGAGAAGTAGAGAGACTGCACCACAAGTACGTGTTCTCAAGATAGACCACACAGTGATCAAGAAGACTCACCAAAGTACCGAAATAGACTTCATAGCCGAACATCGACGCTGAATGAGACTGACTCAGCACGAGATTCAGAAAGACTTCACAAGCACGTAAGAATGAAAAGCTGTACAACCACAACCAAAACACCACACTTACGTCAAAGGATTCTCTCTAGTACACGGTGGATAAGTTGGTTAGGCTTGTGATTGTGTGTGGGTGTGTTGTGTGTTGTGTGGTGTGTGTTGTGTGTTGTGTGTGTGTGTGTGTGTGTGTGTAGTGTTCGACTGGTCAAGATGAGTCTACCCATTAGCGCCTGTGTGTTAGGTCCTTAATTCTAACTATTACTATAAGTGCAATATGACCCAAGCGCTTGCCTTCATTACTGTGTGAATTACATCTGGTCAAGGCAGCTGAAAAAGACTGCAAATTGACCCTGAAAATCGAAAGAGACAGGGTCATTCGGCTGGCATACCTTATTTAATAGTAAACATACAGAGTGAATTAAAGAGGCGGAAGAGGTAGAATGAGAGAATGAAAAAAAGACAGGAAAGTGTGTCTTTTTTGTTTGGACACAGAATGTCGGCCAGAAGGTCACGTCAATGTATCGGGTCTCAAGAATAGAACAGCACTCTAACCACAGAGATGTGTTTATTTTGCGTCTTGTTCTGCAACTCTATGTCTTCTTTCTTCTTTCATGTCTGAAAAATACATGTTATGACTCTTTTGGGCCAATTTGGCTCTTTTTCTCCATCCTCTCCCCCATCCCATTCATCTTCCTCCATCCCTCCCAAACCTTCCTCCATCTCACGCATTCCTCTCATCTCATCCAAACATCCTCGCCGATCACCTCATCCACCCCAATATACCTCCATCCTCATCCCATCTCATCCTCATAGCCATCCTCCATTTCCTCAATAACGATGTCTATGGTAAGTGCATTCAGAAGTAATTCGACGCATTCTTGATTTTTAAAACATTTTGTTTAACGTAGGGTTACAGCCTTATTTCTAAAAAGAAAATGGATGATAGTTATTCCCCCCGCCTCATTCAACTTAACACACAATACGCACCATAAGATGATAAAGCAATAACCAGTTTTTTATAAATTTTAGGGCAATGTTAAAAAATTTAAAACAAGATTATTTAACATAAGTATTCCGACCCTTTACTCAGTATTTTTTGAAAAGCACCTTATGGAGACAGACAGACAGACAGACAGACAGACAGACAGACAGACAGACAGACAGACAGACAGACAGACAGACAGACAGACAGACAGACAGACAGACAGAGAGTCCCGTCTTGGGTTCAACATTACTCCTCTTTCGAGGCCAGCCTTCTCTTCCCTGCTGCACATCCATGTGTGTTGTTCAGGGTCCTGCACATTGATTCAGTATAGCCTCAGCCCAGCCTCAGATCCACAGCTAGATAAAGCTGCACAGGGATCTGGAGAACACTCAACAGTCAGAACCAGTCTAGGAAAACACAGGGAGAGAGTAGGAGCAGGAGGGACATCGCTGGCCAAAAACATCCACTGTACATACGCTGAACAGAAACAGTTGAAGGTAGTGGGTTATAAGGGGATAGGGGGTGAGACAGGAAGGGGCAGGGATGGAGCCGTGTCTTTGGGAGTCCAGTGGAGGAAGCAGAGCACAGAGCATGCTCTATGTGTGCCCCTCTCCCTGTTCCCTCTTCCAGACCCCCTCCAAAGGCTCCAGTGTGTCCCTGTGTCCTGGGCCGGGCCAGAGGGGGAACAGGAGCGCTCTCTGTGCCTTGTGAGGGGGCCAGACTCCCAGCCTCCTGCCCCCAGCCGGGTGTGTGTTTTGGGGTTTTACAGTGGGCCCGTGCCTGGCTGGCTGCCTGGGGGTTGTGTGTTCATGTGCCACACTCATGTTTACCATCAGGGAGGAGTCTTTCCTCCACAGAGAGGCTGTGAAGTGGGCAGGACTGGGCTGGAAAGATCTGGGCTGTGCTGGGGGACCTGCCAGTAGCATCGATTACAATACATCCCGTACACACTCACCGACACAGTTACAGACACAGAAGTTCAATAACCCCTCTATTTCATTCCAGTTTCAAAATCCATGTGAAAAAGCCTGGCCTATTGGACTACAGTAGACTATACCAGTGGGAGCGAGAGGGAGAGGGGGAATTGTTCAACAAACCCCTATTAAGACATGTACATATCATTGACCTTCAGCAAGCTTTTTCCAACAGACACGGCACTATTTAACATTTGGAGAGTGCGAACAGAATCTCTCTAGTTTGAGGGAGGTTTTCCACCTCTGTGAGAGTACGTAGTTGTGTATGTGGACCTTTCTATAAACTAGGGGACCAGTGAGGATAACCTACGCTGGACAACTTGTTACAGCTGTTGATAGGTCATTGATAATAATCTGGCAATTTTTTTCATCTCATTACACAAATTTATAAGGGGAGATAATAGCTATATTCAATCAAATTCACGAGTTGGTGTCTTGATGTACAGTATTTGTCAAAAATCGTGTGACATGAAACATAACTTTTCTGTCCTTGCATTTATGGCAGTGTAAGTCGTCGTTATATCATATATTAAGCATGAATCAGTTAAATTAGACATTTGACCTTGAACCCTGTAATAATCCTGGATCAAGCTGTCTGACAGTCTTTTGTACAGATATCTCAGAAATGCCGTGTAACTACGTCACATTTCCTGTCTCCTTGTGTTACAGGGTGAAAACTGCTTTCATGGGCACACAAATCACCCCAAAAAGATTCAATTGAAAAATCTTCTAACCGAAAGAGTCACCTCACCTTGATACTTAAAACCTAAATCACAACCGTCATTGACGTGGTTCTTCAATCATTATGCATGATACTTGTTGGATGTGCATTTGGTGTCCAGCTGATTAGTTACACTGTGATATTTTCACACATCATCTTCTGATCCAGGAAGGAATTTTCTGAATGACAGTCAAGTGACGAACAGCTGTTGTGATAGCGCATGTGATGCAACAACAGCCCAACTGTTCACGAGGAATGTCCAGAATATCTCATTCGTTACGCCGGTGAAGACAGTTGTGTTCAGATCTACACTGAACAAAAATATAAATGCAACACGCAACAATTTCAATGATTTTACTGACTTACAGTTCATATAACGAAATCAGCCAATTGAAATACATTAATTGGTCATGAGGTCCCGTGTGGCTCAGTTGGTAGAGCATGGCGCTTGCAACGCCAGGGTTGTGGGTTCATTCCCCACGGGGGGACCAGGATGAATATGTATGAACTTTCCAATTTGTAAGTCGCTCTGGATAAGAGCGTCTGCTAAATGACTTAAATGTAAAAATTTATTAGGCCCTAATCTATGGATTTCACATGACTGGGCAAGGGAGCAGCAATGGGTGGGCCTGGGAGGGCACAGGTACAGGCCCACCCACTTGGGAGCCAGGCCCAGCCAATCAGAATGAGTTTTTCCCTACAAAGGGCATTATTATAGACAAAAATACTCCTCAGTTATATTAGCTGTCCGGGTGGCTTGTCTCAGACTATCTCGCAGGTGAAGAAGCCGGAGTTGGAGGTCCTGGGCTGGTGTGGTTACCAGTGCGTTATTTGAGCCGGATCCTGCCGAACTTTGTAAGTTCCAGCACCTACTTGCTCGGATCAGGTACCTCTCGCGGCATGATTTATTCATTGTTTCACTGTTCACACTGTACATATTCTTATAAAAGTGATCAGCATTAAATCAAGTTGCCTCCTCGTTATTTCTCCCGCCCCGCAGAAAGACCATCATGTAAAAGCACGGTGATCCTTCTGTGTAATCATCCTATCCTGCCACACAGATTCCAGACCTGCTCTCTTATTTGTACATATAGGTTATGGGGAGGGCCGGGGGGGTAAGTAACTGATGTGGACACAGGTCTTGGTAGTGGTGGTCAGCTAGTGAAGAGGTTCCTACGTAATCGCGTCACGTAGCCTAGGATAGTCGTCTGCCTACTGAATATGAAACGAGGGAAAACCAAATAAAAAATTGATAAGAAAAGGCAATCCAAAAATCCAGAGAAAGATGGTGAATCGAACCCAGAACAAGTCAGCGAACTGTCAATGCCGGAGGAGAGGAGTGAGGGGCAAACTGTTCATGATGGCGATGCCTATGCTAGCAGCGCTGCTAATCCCGCCAGTTCAAATTTGCAATTCAATAAGCACTTTTCTGACGTTTGCTGATATAAAAAGGGCTTTATAAATAAATTTGATTTTTTTAATTTGAAGAACAAGCAAGATTTTATGACTAAACCAAGATAGGCCACAGCCTGTCGTTTCCAATATGAACAAATGAGTCATAGTGGGCAGAACAAGCAAGGAGGTGGGCAGAGCCAAGCACGAGCTAGCGAGATCCTATTGGCCCGTTCTAGCATACGTCTGCATATTTCCATTAGGGAACGCCTACTCTGTGAAGTGGCGTGTGCAATAACTCAATTTGCCTTTGTTTCATCGATGAGAACATTTTCAGAATGTCAACAAAAAATCCATCTCCTGCCATCTTCTCCCACTGACGGCCACTGAGTTTCCTCTCACTACCATATTTGGTAGAGAGTGGAAACGCCAAGTGGATGCTTAACATTTATACATCCGGTGAAATATCTGTCTCATTGTTCTGTCTGTGGTATAACCCGTGGCTTGTCATGCAGAATTCAAAGCTGGACTGTAAAATGCAAAAAGGTAGGGCTGGAGGGATTAAACTGGCAAAAGAGTGGGTGGAATGTAAACTGCCCTGGACGTTAAAAACAACAACAAAGAGCCCTCAGAAAAAAAGGATTTTGAACATGCTGAAACAAGGCGCATTTTGAGGCAGCAAGCATTGTAGACAAGGCTAAAAAGGACACCCAGGTTATAGTTAACACTCAAAATAAATAAAAATTGACACTACAGCCAGAGTCTTCAGAACAGCCTTAGAAGAAGGCTAAACGTCACAGCCACAGGCCCGCTCATGGCTTTGAGCAAGAAATTGACTGTCAGGAGTTAAATGGACTTGACATGGGGAAAGTCATTGTGGGAGGTTTTGAAAACTAGGATTTTATTTTCTTTACAAACTTGTTCTGTACTGTGAAGATAAACTGTGCTTCATATTCTCACATAGGCAGCAGGCCTATACAGTTGAAGTCAGAAGTTTACATTCACCTTAGCCAAATACATTTAAACTCAATTTTTCACAATTCCTGACATTTAATCCCAGTACAAATGCCCTGTTTTAGGTCAGTTAGGATCACCACTTTATTTTAGGAATGTGAAATGTCAGAATAATAGTAGAGAGAATTATTTATTTCAGCTTTTATTTCTTTCATCACATTCCCAGTGGGTCAGAAGTTTACATACACTCAATTAGTATTTGGTAGCATTGCCTTTAAATTGTTTAACTTGGGTCAAACGTTTCCGATAGCCTTCCACATGCTTCCCACAATAAGTTGGGTGCATTTTGGCCCATTCCTCCTGACAGAGCGGGAGTAACTGAGTCAGGTTTGTAGGCCTCCTTGCTCGCACACACTTTTTTCAGTTTTGCCCACAAATTTCCTATAGAATTGAGGTCAGGCTTTGTGCTGCCACTCCAATACCTTGACTTTGTTGTCCTTAAGCCATTTTGCCACAACTTTGGAATTATGCTTGGGGTCATTGTCCATTTGGAAGACCCATTTGCGACCAAGCTTTAACTTCCTGACTGATGTCTTGATATGTTGCTTCAATATATCCACATAATTTCCCTGCCTCATGATGCCATCTATTTTGTGAAGTGCACCAGTCCCTCCCTCCGCAGCCAAAGCAACCCCACAACATGATGCTGCCACCCCCGTGCTTCACGGTGGTTGGGATGGTGTTCTTCGGCTTGCAAGTCTCCCCCTTTTTCGTCCAAACATAACAATGGTCATTATGGCCAAACAGTTCTATTTTTGTTTCATCAGACCAGAGGACATTTCTCCAAAAAGTACGATTTTGTCCCCATGTGCAGTTGCAAACCGTAGTCTGGCTTTTTTATGGCGGTTTGGAGCATTGACTTCTTCCTTGCTGAGCAGCCTTCAAGTTATGTCGATATAGGACTTGTTTTACTGCGGATATAGATACTTTTGTACCTGTTTCCTCCAGCATCTTCGCAAGGTCCTTTGCTGTTGTTCTGGATTGATTTGCACTTTTTCGCATCAAAGTACGTTCATCTCTAGGAGACAGAATGCGTCTCCTCCCTGAGCGGTATGACGGCTGCGTGGGTTCCCATGGTGTTTATACTTGCGTACTATTGTTTGTACAGATGAATGTGGTACCTTCAGGCGTTTGGAATTTGCTCCCAAGGATGAACCAGACTTGTGGAGATCTACAATTTTTTGGGCTGATTTCTTTTGATTTCCCCATGATGTCAAGCAAAGAGGCACTGAGCTTGAAGGTAGGCCTTAAAATACATCCACAGCTACACCTCCAATTGACTCAAATGATGTCAATTAGCCTATCAGAAGCTTTTAAAACCATGACATCATTTTCTGGAATTTTCCAAGCTGTTTAAAGGCACAGTCAACTTAGTGTATGTAAACTCCTGACCCACTGGTATTGTGATACAGTGAATTATAAGTGAAATGATCTGTCTGTAAATAATTGTTGGAAAAATGACTTGTGTCATGCACAAAGTAGATGTCCTAACCGACTTGCCAAAACTATAGTTTATTAACACGAAATGAGTGGAGTGGTTGAAAAATTAGTTTTAATGACTCCAACCTAAGTATATGTCAACTGTATGTGTGTCTACATTGATTTATTTTATTTGAAGTTATATTCCGATATTGTGATATTTGTTCTACTGCTACATTGATGTCTTGAAAAAACATTAAAGTAAAGAGTTCATGTTTTCATATATTTCTGTGCCTCGGATTGGACTCTGAGCCTACTTTGCACAATTGTGTAGAATAGACCATTGCGCAACATCCAATGCTATTCCTATGAATTATTCTGGATATAATGACAACGAATGACATAGCCTAGTGGGTTTACTCACAATATGATCTGGTAATGAAATAACATGACATACATTTTGTTTTCCATGTTACACCTGCAATGTTAAACAATACAAGGGGCTTGAAGTAGCCTACTTGAACTTGAATTTGGAGCTCAGTAATTAAAGTACTGGAATAGGCCAACCGTGAAAATCAGACTTCCTCAATTTGGTGCTTGAAAAGTCCTTGTAATTATTGTAGCCAATTTATAAGTTCTCCTGCTCCCTTGTAATTATCCGTGATTTTTATAACAGTTTTTGTGAGAGATGTGGCCATTTTCATTTGTTTCCTGCAGCTTCAATTAAAGGGTGTTGCCCTACTCTGTTGCGGTAAAACCACATTCGGTTATTATGAGGATGACAACATCTGCTGACTTCAACTTCACTTTCCATACAAATCCTTCCTTTTTAAAAAGGAACCTGGATTTTGGTCACTTTCTCATTATAAAAACAGTGATGGTGAGATTCAAATGGTGAGATTAATGCTGCCATGCGTCAGCCACAAAGGCTACAGGAAAATCACCATGCATCCAATCTATTTAGTCAGGCAATGTCCACATTATTATAGTGTGCGATGTGTAGGTCAGTGTATGTTATGTGTAGGTCAGTGTATGTTATGTGTAGGTCAGTGTATGTGATGTGTGGGTCAGTGTATATGATGTGTAGGGCGGTGTGTATGTGTGTATGTGATGTGTAGGTAGGTGTATATGATGTGTAGGTCAGTGTATATGTGTGTATGCGATGTGTAGGTCGGTGTATATGATGTGTAGGTCAGTGTATGTGATGTGTAGGTCAGTGTATGTGTGTATGTGGTGTGTAGGTCAGTGTATGTGTGTATGTGATGTGTAGGTCGTTGTGTATATGCGTATGTGATGTGTAGGTCAGTGTGTATGATGTGTAGGCCAGTGTATGTGATGTGTAGGTCAGCGTATGCGATGTGTAGGCCCGTGTATGTGTGTATGTGATGTGTAGGTCAGTGTGTATGTGATGTGTAGGGGTCCGTGTTAATGTGATGTGTAGCCAGTGTATATGTTGTGTGTATGTGATGTGTAGGTCAGTGTTATGTGTATGTGATGTGTAGGTCAGTGTATATGTGTGTATGTGATGTGTAGGTCAGTGTATGTGATGTGTAGGTCAGTGTATGTTATGTGAGGTCGGTGTGTTTTGTGCGTATGTGTGTGTAGGTCAGTGTATGTGATGTGTAGGTCAGTGTATATGATGTGTAGGTCAGTGTATGTGTGTGTATGTGATGTGTAGGCCAGTGTATATGATGTGTAGGTCAGTGTATGTGATGTGTAGGTCAGTGTATGTGATGTGTGGTCTGTGTATGTGTGTATGTGATGTGTAGGTCAGTGTGTATGTGATGTGTAGGTCCGTGTGTATGTGTGTATGTGAGATGTAGGTCAGTGTATATGGTGTGTATGTGATGTGTAGGTCAGTGTATGTGATGTGTAGGCCAGTGTATGTGATGTGTAGGTCGGTGTATGTGATGTGTGGGTCAGTGTATATGATGTGTAGGGCGGTGTGTATGTGATGTGTAGGTCAGTGTAATTGATGTGTAGGTCAGTGTATAGTGTGTGTGCGATGTGTAGGTAGGTGTATGTGATTGTAGGTCGGTGTATGTGATGTGTAGGTCAGTGTATGTGATGTGTAGGTCAGTGTATGTTGATGTGTAGGTTCGTGTGTATGTGTGTAGGTCAGTGTAATATGGAATGTGTAGGTCATGTATATATGTGATGTGTGGTCGGTGTATGTGATGTGTAGGTCAGTGTACATGTGTGTATGTGAGGTGTAGGTCGGTGTATATGTGTGTATGCCGATGTGTAGGTCAGTGTATATGATGTGTAGGTCAGTGTGTTGTGTGGTATGTGATGTGTTAGGCCAGTGTTTATGCGTGTACGTGATGTGTAGGTCAGTGTGGATGTGATGTGTGGGGTCAGTGTATATGCGTGTACGTGATGTGTAGGTTAGTGTGTATGTGGATGTGTGGGTCGTGTGTATGTTGTGTATGTGATATGTGTAGGTCAGTGTGTATGTGTGTGTATTGATGTGTAGGTCAGTGTATGTGTGTGTATGTGATGTGTAGGTCAAGTGTATGTGTGTATGTGATGTGAGTGTCAGTGTATGTGTGTGTAGTGTGTAGTGTGTG
>NC_036860.1:71778454-71786912 GCF_002910315.2 Salvelinus sp. IW2-2015
GTTAGGCCAAGTGTATATGTGTGTATGTGAATGTGTAGGTCAGTGTATATGATGTGTAGGTCAGTGTATGTGATTGTGTAGGTCAGAGGTATAATGATGTGTAGGGTGGTGTGTATAGGTGTATGTGATGTGTAGGCCAGTGTATGTGATGTGTAGGTCAGTGTATGTGATGTGTAGGTTCGTGTATGGGTGTATGTGATTGTGTAGGTCAGTGTGTATGTGATGTGTAGGTCAGGGTATGTGTGTATGCGATGTGTAGGTAGGTGTATGTGATGTGTAGGTCGGTGTATGTGATGTGTAGGTCAGTGTAATGTGATGTGTAGGTCAGTGTATGTGATGTGTAGGTCAGTGTTGGTGATGTGTGGGTCAGTGTATATGATGTGTAGGGCGGTGTGTATGTGGTGTAGGTCAGTGTATATGTGTGTATGCGATGTGTAGGTCAGTGTATGTGATGTGTAGGTCAGTGTATATGATGTGTAGGTCGGTGTATATGTGTGTAGGTCAGTGTATATGTGTGTATGCGATGTGTAGGTCAGTGTATATGATGTGTAGGTCAGTATATATGATGTGTAGGTCAGTATATACGATGTGTAGGTCAGTATATGCGATGTGTAGGTCAGTGTATGTGATGTGTAGGTCGGTGTGTTTGTGCGTATGTGATGTGTAGATCGGTGTATTTGATGTGTAGGTCAGTGTATATGTGTGTATGCGATGTGTAGGTCAGTGTATGTGATGTGTAGGCCAGTGTATATGATGTGTAGGTCAGTGTATGTGATGTGTAGGTCAGTGTATGTGATGTGTAGGTTGGTGTATATGATGTGTAGGTCAGTGTATGTGATGTGTAGGGCAGTGTATATGTGTGTATGTGAGGTGTAGGTCATGTATAGTGTGTATGTGATGTGTAGGTCAGTGTATGTGAGGTGTAGGTCAGTGTATATGTGTGTATGTGATGTGTAGCTGTATGTGATGTGTAGGTTCGTGAATGGGTGTATGTGATGTGTAGGTCAGTGTGTATGTGATGTGTAGTCAGGGTATATGTGTGTAGGTCAGTGTATATGTGTGTATGCGATGTGTAGGTCAGTGTATATGATGTGTAGGTCAGTGTACGTGATGTGTAGGTCAGTGTATATGATTGTAGGTCCGTGTATGTGTGTATGTGATGTAGGTCAGTGTGTATGATGTGTAGGTCTGTGTAGTGTGGTATGTGATGTGTAGGTCAGTGTGTATGTGATGTGTAGGTCAGGGTATATGTGTGTAGGTCCGTTATGTGTGTATGTGATGTGTAGGTCAGTGTGTATGATGTGTAGGTCTGTGTATGTGTGTATGTGATGTGTAGGTCAGTGTTAATGTGATGTGTAGACCAGTGTATATGTGTGTATGTGATGTGTAGGTCAGTGTATAGTGTGTATGTGATGTGTAGGTCAGTGTATATGTGTGTATGTGATGTGTAGGTCATGTGTATGTGATGTGTAGGTCAGTGTATGTTATGTGAGGTCGGTGTGTTTGTGCGTATGTGTGTGTAGGTCAGTGTATGTGATGTGTAGGTCAGTGTATATGATGTGTAGGTCAGTGTATGTGTGTGTATGTGATGTGTAGGCCAGTGTATATGATGTGTAGGTCAGTGTATGTGATGTGTAGGTCAGTGTATGTGATGTGTAGGTCTGTGTATGTGTGTATGTGATGTGTAGGTCAGTGTGTATGTGATGTGTAGGTCCGTGTGTATGTGTGTATGTGAGATGTAGGTCAGTGTATATGTGTGTATGTGATGTGTAGGTCAGTGTATGTGATGTGTAGGCCAGTGTATGTGATGTGTAGGTCGGTGTATGTGATGTGTGGGTCAGTGTATATGATGTGTAGGGCGGTGTGTATTTGATGTGTAGGTCAGTGTATATGATGTGTAGGTCAGTGTATATGTGTGTGTGCGATGTGTAGGTAGGTGTATGTGATGTGATGTATGTGTAGGTCAGTGTATGTGTGTATGTGATGTGTAGGTGGTCACTATCACCCCAGGGTCTTTATTCCACTGTTCTTTCTACCATCTGAAAACAGCCTAAATGTCATGTTACAGTGTCACGCTCGTCGTCCTCCTCGTCTGAGAAGGAGTAGTTGGAAGGATCGGAGGACCAAAATGCAGCGTGGTATGTGTTCATCATGAATTTAATAAACAGAACACTGAACAAACTATACAAAACAATAAACGAACAAGACGCTATATAAGAAATGTGCTGACACAAGCAACTAACATAGACAATCACCCACAACCTACAATGACAAAACAGGCTACCTAAATATGGTTCCCAATCAGAGACAACGACTAACACCTGCCTCTAATTGAGAACCATATCAGGCCAAACACAGAAACAGACAAACTAGACATACAACATAGAATGCCCACTCAGATCACACCCTGACCAAACAAAACATAGAAACATACAAAGCAAACTATGGTCAGGGCCTGACATACAGGCTTGTTTTTCTCAATTCAAATATCTATTGATCCCAGCCCAGCAAAGCAATAGTATTTGATCTTCAACCTCCTAGAAGTTGTTTTCATCCCTCTGCTTTAGGAGACGTTTACTGAGGCTTTACAGAGCCAGTGATTCAACACCACATCCAGAACACACAGAGGCCACAGACACAATCAGGCCCAAACGTTTAGCTCAACTATCTTGWGAGCTGGTGCRGATATGTCTTAAAGAAATATTTCATAATTACATCTATATTGCCTACTGTACATGTAGTATACTTTACAATAGCACATAGAGGCCTGTCTGAAAATCATCGGTCAACACATTGATCATGAGTCATGGCCAATAGGACTGCACTAATCAAAAAGGCATTTTCATGATGTCAAACGCATAAGCACATTATTGAACGTGGCCATTCCTCCTCCATTCCAMCACCGAGGCTCTGACAGAACCGACCCAGGTGTAGAGGGAAGGGGAGKACAYACTGCTTTAAAAACCGCAGCCTATTCAGRTCTCTAAATGGTGTCCATTATGAGGCCGGGGAAGCTGTTGCTYATTGGCAAGGCTGAATGGTTTCACAGAGAGCCACGTTCACCATCACCACAGCAGCAGGATCACCCTATTCACCCACTGATTAGTGTTAACAGCAACAGAACTAAAAGCATTTTCCAATACCACTCATATTAGGGGGACCTTAAACAACACGCAGGCACACAAGCACTCATCGACACACACACACACACACACACACACACACACACACACACACACACACACACACACACACACACCACACACACACACCACCACACACACACACACCACACACCACACACACAACCACACCCACCCACCACCCACCCCACCACCCCACACCACCCACCCACCCACCCACCCCACCACACACACACACCCACAACACACACACACACACACACACACACACACACACACACCACATACCCACCCACACACATCCATCGTCCTCTTTCTCCTCTCTCCTCTTCTCTGACAGTGGGGGACATTATGATCGTTAGCTGAACCCACCTCCCTTGTTTTGTCAGCAAAACACTCCCCAGAGCAGCACACTTATCACGGTAGAGAAAGACTTTATGCTCTCCTTTCCTTACAGCGAAGAGAGACAAAAATATATGGTTCAATTATAGTGTCTGTCAGCCCTGCAAGAGCTTGTGATGGACTGAGTCGAGTTGAGCTTGATGCTGAGGGAGAGAGAAGAGAAAGAGAGAGAGAACGATAGAAGAGAGAAAGAGAGAAGAAAAGGAGAGAGAGAACGAGAGAAAGAGAGCGAGAGGAGAAATACTCAATCCTCCAACTAATGATGTTGCAAAATGCAGAGATTCAGTGATTCAACTGGCACCGTCTCATCCACACAGTCTCTGGATAAGAACAGAAAACTGGTGTGTTATGCGATACCAGCAACTCTGAACAACCAACAGGTGAAGCTGAACGGCAGTGAATCTGATCCACTGTGAAGCACTTTGAGATTCATATAAAAAGCATATTAAATATATCATATTATCAAGCAAGGTCAACAGGGAGAGAAGAGTCAAACCTGTTACTCAACAGAAGTGATTCAGTGGTCATTCTCCACTAGGTCGTGATGAGGGTGTGCAGACGGACTGGAGGGAGAGCTCTATCTGTGAGTCGCTGCAGGCAAGGGATTCAACCAGCCAGCCAGTGGAGAGAGATATAGTGGAAGGAGAGTCTGGAGAACAGGGAGCTGGCTTGGTCTTCTCATGTATTCTCAGCCCTCCAGACAGACAGACAAGACAGACAGACAGACAGACAGACAGAGCAGACACAGACAGACCAGACAGACAGACAGAGACCAGACAGACAGACAGACAGACAGGACAGACAGACACAGACAGACAGACAGACAGACAGACAGACAGACAGACAGACAGACAGACAGACAGACAGACAGACAGACAGACAGACAGACAGACAGACAGACAGACAGAGAGGGAATGTACAACCAACCAAACACACTCACCCAACAACAACAACACTTACCTAAACTAGAAAGAGAAACACAAAGACAGAATCAAACCGACAGTTTAAAAAGATGAAAACGTTTATACCCAGTTCTACTGAGACAACATGTACATGTAAAACACACAGCACAGACAGAATACACACATACTGTAGCAGTAGGATGTATCTGCATGTGCGAGACGGGCCTACAATCTCAGTTGTAATCAAAGGCCAGTCGGTATGTGATAGAGGAGCTAAACCCCACTCCAATCTGAGAAGCTAGTGGCAGGGGAGGGAGGCAGGGCCAGGACAGATGAACAAATATTACACAGCCCTTCAGAAAGCAATTCCAGTCCAGTCCAGACCCACGTCTATGACAACCCCACAGGATCAGCACCTGCAGCAGCACGAGGCGAACCAACGTAACCAAACAAAAGCCGTAGAAAACCCCAGCAACAGCTCTCTTGCTGCTGCCACACCTCAACATCTCAGTAAGACAAACAGTGTGTCTATGACAACCCCATAGCATCAGCAACGGCACAAACCAATGGTGAACCAAGGTGACCAAACACACGGCATCTTAAAACACTCCGCTGTAGTCGCCACACGTCAGTGTGACAGATCAACAACGTGAGAGCTACTGTTCCTGATTTCGATTTCATTTTATTTAACCTTTATTTAACTCGGCAAGTCAGATAAGAACACATTCGTATTTTACAAGGACGGTCTCCTCTAACCGTGGAGGTTCTGAGATTACACTGGATTCTATGAGTTTTCAGCAACTGTGAATTTAGGCTGATCGATAAAAGATGGGGGACGTGTGTGTGTTCTGGAGCCCCCTGCTGAGAGGTGGAAAGACTGTGATTACTGTGTTAATAGCAGCAGAGAAATCACAGCCTGGATCCCAGAGGACACACACACACACACACAGGTATGGATTAGTGCACGTCACGCTGTCTGACCAACGCCTGTCGCATCATTAGGTCACTCTTCACAGGTATGAGTCATTGGACTGGGGCTTGTAGCGTGTGTGTGTGTATCAGAGTCTCTGTGTGTGTATCAGAATGAATATGTGTGTGTGTGTGTGTGTTTGTACGCACTGTGCAGCTCATATCACCTTTAGAGATGAAATCAAGGCTGTTTCTATGTGAAACAGAGATTCTGCCTCAGGTTAAAAAGAGGCCCACATCGTCACGAACCAACAGCCATTCGATAGCTCAGCCAATGCAGCAGACCAGACGTCACGCTGTCCAACCGTGGCTCTTAAAGACGGATATCTTTTCAAACAGACTCTGCTGAAAGGAGGAAGTGGTATTTAAGGTATTTAAAAGCAGACTGAGTATTATTTTATAAATCGTCTCTGTTGGTCACGGAGGTCTCCGAGTGGCTTATTGGCTTCATTTGAATTGCCCCTTTCTTCCACCTAGATATATATGATATAGATAGATAATATATGGATATAAATAACCTTGAGGAAGTGCTTGAGCTTTTAGGGAATAAAGACTCAAACCAACACTGGTTGAAAAGGTGAATGTAGGTGTACATGTAAATACAACAAGTCTCTGAAGCATGAGTGGGTGTGGGGGCTGAACAATGTACAGTTATTACACCAACATCTATATCCTGAACGCAAAACAGACATGAAGGATGATATGACTGTTCCTGCCCATACTTCCTGAATTCTTACTCTTGTTCATTTCCCAAATGCTCCGAGTCTAAGGGGAGTGGTGCGCGTTGGTGTTGAGGTGAGGGGTGAGGTGTCATGTAAAGGCAGAGAGGGGTGAGGGACCAGGGCTCGCGTTAAGAGTTCAGAAATCTGCATTTTCAATATGCAGACCATTAATAAATCTGCGCTTTAAACCATCTCAGCTGTATTGTATATTGAAAGTCAACAGGGTTGTTTTGCTTCAATACACTGACCAGGGACGTGCAACTATAGTTTTCCTTCGCAGAAAAGACATTAGCGCAACACATTCGGCAGAAAATAGCTTCATTTTCATCAGATGACAGAAGTGCATCGCTATTTGGCAAGCAGCCACACAAGTAAATGAGCTTACAATGAAAAAGCAAGCTCCATTCCTTCAAGTTTTGCTGGAAGTTAATCTTGCATTTTACCGGAGTAAAAATAGGCTACACCGAGAAAAGTACCAGAGAAAAGTAGCTACCCATCAGTCAGAGCGCTGTTTGCGGACAGAATCCCAGTTCGTGTAAAACGCAACTGAAGCATAAAATGTGTCTGACGCCGAAGCAGTTAAGATCTGCGTTTACAAAACGCAGCAAGATATTTCTTACGCGTTTTATTTATTTTTTCTGCGTGAAAAACGCAGAATTCTGTTTTAACGGACCCTTTGGCAACCATACGGCGATGCAGCTCCCCTAGAGTTGTGAAGAGACAGATGGATCCTCGCCAGCATTTTAAAGAAACTTCCTCACAATCTCTCACCCCAACACGACTTAGCTGTTTACCCTACGGTGTTTCCCAAATATACACACAAATAAACACACACACACAGCAGCTGCTCTTATGGAACGACTCACATGCATGGTCACAGACTTTGTTCAGCACATGGACAAGCTGGGTTCACATCTAATGCACATATGGTAAAATGCAGGTATTTATACGCTTGTATTCTAGTGCAAGGTTATGCGCTCAGAAATGCATTTCATCTCATCTCATTCTTTCCCAAACGTTTTTGTTGGTGTGTTTGTGTGTGTGTGTGTGTGTGTGTGTGTGTGTGTGTGTGTGCATTTGAATCTTGCCATAAAAGCAGCTGTGTGTATATTTGTTTGTGTGTGTGTGGTTAGAAGTCTCTCTAGCCTGTTTTCATCACATGAATAAGTTCTGGTATCTTCCATTTTCATCTCCTCTATCCCTGCCTGTATTTTTGTTTGTTTCTCTCTTAAATTCTACAGTATAATGCTTTTCATGCTCTTCATATTATTCTGTACCTTTCTCTCCAAGATATTCACTTCGTTTGCTGTGTTTTATTCAGAATTGCATTGTGTGACTTAGTTTGGAGAAAATGTCCTTGGGTTTGAGAAAGGCATAAAACACATGATTTCTAGCCGTATTATTATCATCCAAAGCCAAAACCCGCAAGATGACAAACTTGCCACTTTACACACCCGCATGAACAGTGCCGCCACGACCCCATCAAGAAAAGCCATTTACAAAGGCTGAAGAGTGGGTTCAGCGTGCTCTCTGTGGAGATCACAGCACAATAGGACATGCCTCCGAACACTGACTGAGGTAAACCACTCTCCGATTTAGATAAAAGCCTCGCTGAAACGGGCTCTGAATGATTCACTGTAGTTGAAAAATGCATACAACATACGCATAGCCTTCATATACATCTCTGTGGTCCTTATCCTCTATTTCTCTGAGAGCCACGTTGTCAACCAAACACTTTGTGGTGAGTTTAAAAAACAAAACCTTCACAAACCCACAACCGCTATGGATCACGTCGGAAGACGAAGTGACCAATGGACTCTCTGAGCTTGACTGTAATCAACCAATCACAGAGTATTAGTCTTTAGTCAAAATTCACAATCGTGTTCTTACATACACACCTAGACTTGAATATGCATGCAGGCAGTCTTTTATATGGAACCTGTGATATAATCAGTTTAGACAGGGTCCCCACCCTTCCTGTTGAGTAGTGACGGGGCCTCAAAACAACCAGGCTATTTAGTGCTCCTATTGGGAGGGGGAGGGGGGTCTGCCTGCCTACCTGGCCTCACACACTGACCCTCTGTTCAGCTCACGAGCACCACGACCCGCCAACTGCCATGGAACATAGACAGGCCACTGTGTGTGTGTTTGCGCGGGCATGTGTGTGTACGTGCATGTCTAACACTGGGCCCAGTGTGTGTGAGGGTCATTACGGAGGTGTGAGAGGGTATGTGTGTACGTGTGTGATGATCACGGCTCTGAGGTAGGGAAGTAGGGGTCTGGCACTCTGTGTTAATTAGGATAATTATCCTGTAACGAG